>NC_082384.1:9198412-9269522 GCF_031168955.1 Gadus macrocephalus
ACGGTCACCGAAGTTGTACCCACTTACTGCGATATACCGTTCAAATCGCATTTTAGGATGCAAAAGACAACAGTTGAAGTAAGGGTGTAGATAGGCTATATGAAACGTTTTTATCTATTGCTTTCTGTGTAGGAACGGAGTAAATGATTTCAATATAGTTTAGTTTTAATGCCATGGCAACGAATGTCACGTAGCCGAGAGAGCACCGCGATCCATCTCTGTTTGTGGAGAACTACCTCTTCAGACAGTTTGCCTATGTTCGTAAACGTTTGCTTGCTTATGTTCGTTTAACGGAAAATGTTTAAAATCGTTCGCGAACGTTCGCCTATGTTTGCGATTCTGAACGCACCTCAGGTGTCTATAGGTATACACTCACCTGGTGTCTACAGGTATAGACTCACCTGGTGTCTACGGTTATGGTCTCACCTGGTGTGTCTGAAGGGCTTGTGGTTACAGGGCTGCCACAGCTTGGAGCCGGCGGGCCGGGCATCGATGTAGTATCCCAGCAGGTTGTTGGGGACTTTGGACGCCTCCCACTGGACGAACACAGAGGACTTGGTGTTCCTGGTGGCCACCACCTGGCCGAGGGGTGGAGGGAACGCCTGGGACACAAAACAAGCAAACCCAGTTATGAGAAGCATTGACTTTTAATCCCATTAGCACTCACGCCCACGCATACACACACACACACACACACACACACACACACACACACACACACACACACACTGACACCATGTATTGACTTTTAATATTACTATAAAGACTATCTATTGTCAATAATAATACAGGGATCATCTGCTGCAGGAGCTGGTCAAACAACATTTTGTTCAGGTTAATTGTCTTTTAAATCACCTCTTTCTCCAGTTGGGTGTGGCACAGTGACCCTCAGGGTGTGTCTGAGTGGTGCCGACACCAGTATTATGGTATCACGGTATTACTAGTAGCATTACGTTACCTCATAGCATTCAGCATTGGAGTCTCAGTTCATAACCAGGGTCACACAGGGTTAAGCGGGACATAAAAAGTGGCTCTGGGTGTGTGGTGTGAGTCAATGCAAGCCTTCTCATCACCGGTTCCCCACATCGTCAGTGAATCATAAAGGCGTGTTTCGGTGTGCTGATAGGAAGTGGAAGTTCCTTCCTGCCTGAATAATTTGTAGTTGTGTGTTTAAGTTCACCACCTCCCCTTAAAGCCTGCCAGGATTTTTTAAAACATGCAGTAACACTGGGACCGTTGTGGTGGAATCCAAGTCAAAGGATTAGTTTTAAGCCAGGTGCGCCGCACGCGGGCCCGTCAGCAGGTGGGAAGTCACAGACACATCGAGCAGGTGAGCACACAGGGGGAAAATCAGAATCAGCGCTTTGCTTGCTCCTATGGGACTTTAAAGTACTTGAATACATACCAAACTGGTCGCTTTGAACCTGAAACACATGTCATGACATTCAGGGACACTTCGACGAGAGATAGTTTACTTTACAATTGGATTAATTTATGAGCAACTGTGGGTTTGGTTCAACTACTGTTGTTGGTTCAGTCAGGTCAAGATTTGCAGCGCATGTCTTTGCATGTATGCGTCAGACGGCCCCTGCCTTACCGTGCTCGTCCGCCTTCTGGACGGGCCCCGTGGGGGCCGAGGCCTCGCTGGAGCCGAACTGAGTTGGCGGAGAACACCCGGAACTGGTAGGACTTCCCGTCCAGCAAATCGAAAATGGGATAACGGGGCGACTGAACTTTGACCCCAGTGTTGATGCGCGTCCATTCCTTCCGTGCCCGCTAAGCACTATGGGAAAGCCGGGGGGGGGGGGGGGGGGGGGGGACAAATGGATTGAAAGCGGTGGGGGCGGCCATGTGGGTGTTAGGCCTCGTTAACATCACGGGCTGGGACACTGGGAGACCTCGGTTTACAGTTCTATGTCTGCTTCTAGGTTTGGTGATGCAGACAGCTCTACTGAAATAAGGTTGCGATGTACAAAACAAACAGCATTTAATCTCAGCAGTATAATATTTGACTGGTGCTGTCTCAGTGCGTTGCTTAAGACAGGTGCGTGGACGCCTCTATTGAGCACGTTAGCTCCACACTGTCAAGGCGTGCAGGTGGGGGGGGGGGGGGGGGGGCCCTGGGGCCGGTGCAGATTTACGGGGACGCTGTCGTAAAGGGGGAGGTCACAGGACGGAGGACACACCTTCTCGATGATGTACCAGAGCCTGGCGCGGCCGCGGGGGGTCGGGGGGTCCAGCTGAGCACCACGTAGGCCTGGTACACCTCAGAGGCGTGCACGGCTGGTCGGCTGCCCCGGAATAGTGACGTAACCTATCCCAGGACGGTGTACACACACGTACATCTGGCTGTTGTACAAGGCCCTGGGTGCTGACTCGCCCTACTGTTCCTACCTGCACCCGACCCACTCTTACGTGCTAGCCCTAGCTAACCCTAACCGCTCTACCCTGCTAACCCTACTAACACTACGAACCCTACCGTCTCTTACCCTGCTCACCCAACTAATACTACTAACTTTAACCCAACCTACTCTGCTGGTCCAACCCTACTAAGTCTAGTGGTCATAACCCTGCTTACCATATTAACTATACTAACTCTAACCCATCAAAAATATAAAAACGTAGCACTTGTACAACAGCTGCATCAGTAATAATGAGATCAACCTTTACAAGAATAACTAAACTTTATTATTATTGATTAATTATTAGATCTATTAATTGATCTATATTAGAAGAATGGTCGTTATTGTTAAGAACTGATTAGAGTGGGGGTCACTGGGGTCATTGTATGTTTTGTTTAGTTTGATGGTAAAGTTCAACAAAGTTTTATTGAATACAAATAAAAACCATGGCTGTTAAAGCACAACACCAACAAGTTAAGGTTAGATCGGGATATTTTTTTTTTATTAACGATGTACACAGTGTTCAATTAATGTGTTTTAGAATACTTTTTTTTTTGTTTTTAGTCCATAGTATTTTTTTTTGTCTTTAAACATAGCTTGTTTATTTGTGATTCGTTTTATTTTGATGTGTGTTTGTTTGTTGGTAGAAGTATTTAACTGCAGAATCTACAATGTACAGCAAAGATGCTCATGTTTCTCAAAAGTTAAACGAAAAGTACTATTTGAGAGTGTTCACTATGAACAGCTTTGTTTTCTTTCTGAGGTTGGTTTTGGGGGTGGATAATGTTTAACGTTATACTTTCTGTGTTTACTACACCAAAGTCACGACGTCACCTGACGGGGCTCGGTGACGAGGTGTGCTGAGGTGGTGCAGAGGGATGGAGAGGAGTGAAGGTGGTGTGTGTGGGGTCACCAAGAGTTTAGTTCAGAGCGAAGGAGGTCAAACCCAAGCGTTAGGAGTCGGTCGTCAGTGTAGTAGCACGCTCTAGTACGTAGCAGCTACATCTAGCTGTGCCCCAATGGTAGTCACGGTGATACTACCTTCCAGGTCGTCGTCCCTGATCAGTATGTCGTAGTGTCCCCGTATGTTCACCACTGTGGTGGAGGACAAGAGGCAGAGCGCTGCGTTAGCGCCCGGCAGGCGGTAGCGCCCCGCGGCGTTGGGAGCGTTGCCGTAGTTACCTTCCCTGTACCTTGCAGGCGCTCGCTCTCGGCCGGGTCGGCCGCCGTCACCTTCTGCGAGAGCGGCGGGGGAGGGCCTGCTGATGCCGGCGCTGTTCACGGCGCGGACCCGGAAGTGGACGGCCTGGCCCAGGGTCAGACCCGTCACCGGTATTTACACACCTTCACCGGGGGTGTCGTTACACTGGACCCAGTGGTCGCTGCCTGCCTCACACCTGGGGGGGGGGAGAGGCACGATGGTCACTCAGTGTTGGCAGATGTCATTGATGAAGGGAGTGGGGGGGGGGGGGAGGGAGGAGGGAGGAATTTGGGAGGGATGGAAGGAAGGATGAGGGAGGTAAGAGAGTTTGAAAGTGCCTAATAAAATAAAAGACGCTATGAAGTACGATAATAAAAAGAAGGAGGGATGGAAGGAATAGAGGATGAGAGGGAGGGAGAGAAGGGAGGGAGATAGGGGAAGGAAGGAGAGAGAGGATGTCATAAAGGACCACAAACTGCTTTAATTCCAGGCATCCTCAACCAGGGATAAGTAAAAAATAACAAAAACAATTTATTGTTTGAATAACAATAATAATGAACTAAAAATAATTAAGGTAATAATAATAAAGGGAAGCCAGCAAGAGAAGGGGAAAGAAGAGAGTGAGAGAGGGTATGGAAGAGAGAAAGTGTAATGTAGAGAGAGTGCAACAGAACCGTGTGGACCATGAGTCTCAGGTGGACCATGAGGTACAGTTCCTAGACGTGGTCGTGAGAAGGAGCCAACCTGTCCACAAAGTATCCTGAGACGGCCGCTTCGTTGGTGGTGTTTGGGGGCTTCCAGGAGACCAGGGCAAAGTCCATGTTGATGTCAAACACCTTCACACTCATGGGGGCTCCGGGGGCACCGGCGACAGAGGGAACAGCATCTAGGAGGGAGGAGAGGAGGGAAGAACAGAAGGATAGAGGGAGAGAAGAAGGGAGAGAAGAAAGGAGCGAAGGAAGAATGAAGGATGAGAAGGACAAGGAGCTAATGAGCGGACAGACGAACAGACAAATAAATGGATTGATGGATGGAAAGACGGACGAAACGACCAGAGAGCGAGAACCAGAGATGGAAAAATGGACAGACAACAAACAGATAAACCAGTTAAACAGACAGACAAACAGACACAATTACAGAACGATCAACAGACAGATTGACTTTGAGACAGACAGGAAAATAGCCAGACAGAGAGAACGACAGGTAGACAGAAAGACAGGTATACACACAGACAGACTTACAAACAGATTAACAGGTAGATGGACAGGTAGACATACAGACAGGTAAACAGACAGACTTACAAACAGGTTAATAGGTAAATGGACAGGTAGAAGGACAGGTAGACAGACAGACAGACAGACAGACAGACAGACAGGCAGACGGAGGGTACCTTGGAGAACAGGTAGATGGACAGACAGAATGACAGACAGACAGACAGACAGACAGACAGACAGACAGACAGACATACAGACAGACAGACAGACAGACAGACAGACGGAGGGTACCTTGGACGAACAAGTAGACGGACAGACAGACAGACAGACAGACAGACAGACAGACAGACAGACAGACAGACAGACAGACAGACAGACAGACATACAGACACACAGAGAGACGGGGGATACCTTGGATGAACAGGTAGACAGACAGACAGACAGACAGACAGACAGACAGACAGACAGACAGACAGACAGACAGACAGACAGACAGAGGGGGGTACCATGGACGAACAGTTAGACAGACAGACAGACAGACAGACAGAGGGGGGTACCTTGGACGAACAGGTAGGCGCTGTGCTCCGTGGTGCCCTCCTTGGTGTAGATGCGGAGGGTGTAGAGCCCCTCGTCGTCTTTGGCCAGGCGGGGCAGGTTGAGGCGCGCCAGGCCCCCTCCCACCGTCATCTCAGCCAGGGGCCCGGCCTTCATCAGGTGATCTGCTCACAGGGGGGGGGGGGGGGGGGGGGGGGCGAGGGAACGGTCAGGACCCTGACCCTGGTAGCACTTTGGAAAACATTTGTGTGAAACTGGTAACGACGTCCACTCTACACCAGCTCAAATATAAACCGGTCAAGCTGTCAATTATTGACGGTTTTCGTGGTAACAGCTATCAGCCCATACTAGTGTTTTAATCCGTTTTTGGAAGGTGCTGTCTGTTCAAGGGAAAACATGTTTTTTCCACCGATATCTGGACCATGTCACAATCTTCAATCAGTTAGGGTTAGGGTTAGGACTCACAGGGACATGGCCTGGGAAGCGATCAGTACTTTTGGGCACATGGCCGATTTTTATGCGATTTTTATGAGATATCCAGGATATCTCAAGTGCTTGGGTCAGGGCTTACCATCTCGGTACCAGTGGGCCAGTGGTGGCAGGTTGGGCAGGTCGGGGACCACCACCATGGAGCACGCCAGGCTGATGGAGCCTCCCTCCACTCCGAAGCTGACGGAGAAGCGCTCCAGCAGGGTGACCTCCAGCTTGCTGGGGTGCATTTGTGTCAGGCGTGGCACTGGGTGGAGGAGGAGAGCTACTGGTTATACTGGGAATAGGACTGGGAGGAGGAGGAGGTACTGTTGTTTGTGTGATATATATATATATATATATATATATATATATATATATATATATATAAATATATATGTATTTATATATATTCCTGTTTCCACAGCTTATTGAACCACTCAGACCTGTCTCCTTACCCCACACACAAACACGCTTCCACACTTAATAAAACCATCACTCACCTAGTCCAAGCTGGCATGACTCTCCGGCCCCCCCTGCTGGCCCTGGAAACACATGGAGAGATAGAGAGAGAGAGAGAGAGAGAGAGAGAGAGAGAGAGAGAGAGAGAGAGAGAGAGAGAGAGAGAGAGAGAGAGAGAGAGGTTTAATAAATATAACCAGGATAGAGAGAGAGATAGAGAGAAAGAGAGAGAGAGAGAGAGACTCACTCTTAACAGTAACAGTAGCTTTGCTGGTGGCCGTGCCGAATGGGTTGCTGGCCACAGCGCTGTACTCTGCAGTATCACTGACAGCACTCCTGCAAACAAACGAACATCAGGTCAACGCAAAGTAACATTCAGTTGGGCCATGAAAGGAGGGGAACAAATTAAGTGGGACCACCCGTTTAAGTAGTGGTCATCCACCGGGTTCTAATCGTTAAGGGGTGTGTTCATCCACCTGAGGGTTCGTTAGGGGGTGTGGTCATCCACCGGTTTCTAATCGTTAGGGGGTGTGGTCATCCCCCGGGTTCTAATCATTAAGGGGCGTGGTCATCCACCGGGTTCTGATCATTAGGGGGTGTGGTCATCCCCCGGGTTCTAATCATTAAGGGGTGTGGTCATCCACCTGAGGGTTTGTTAGGGGGTGTGGTCATGTGACAGGCAGGCTCTAATCGTCAGGGGGGGAGGTCATCCACCAGAGTGTTCTAATCATTGGGGGTGTTGACATGTGACCGTGGCTAGTTGATGTTCAGGGAGTGTAGTCATTGTTTATTGTTGGACTCAACACTCATAAACTTCTGCATCTGTCACTGTTCAAAGAGGACCCTGTGCTCCTAAAGTCAAACGTTTCCATGAAGTGTGAGGGGGGGGGGGGAGGGGGTAAGGGAGGGGGTAAGGGTGGTTCTGAAACGTGATGTCAGGCCTCAGGAGCGCCAGCCCTGGGAGGAACGGCTGGCTGGCCGGGATGCCAAGGAGAAGGGGGGGTGAGAAGGGGAGTAACGCGACCTTCACTCTGGAGGGACTATTTAAATCCTGCGGCCGTCTCAGCTGTGACGGGTGGGGCCAGGGACCCAGCGAGCTGCTGCAGCCAGGTTACTAATCATAATAACATCACTGCCTTTGTTGTGAGTTGAACTACCGTGTTGTAACCGAAAGACAATTTCATGTTAATTCAACAGGAGGGAAAGGAGAAGATCGCAAGAGATCTTTCTATTGAATTGCTTTGGCAACATTTTTCATGAAACTTCAATAAAGTATTGACATCTTGAATTCTGAAGAAAGAGGGAGGAGGATATAGAGTGATCCAAATATATTACTTTTTCTCTGCTTACGTCTCTGTGACTTTATGCATGACATTTATTCATAATTTATAGTCCGACATTATTTTTCCTCTTTGGAAATGTTAATTTTAATTATCTGTGTCAATAACTCTTAAACTTTAATTAAATTGAATAGAGAGAAAGAGAGATATAGAGGGAGAGAGAGATACAGAAAGACAGAGATACAGAGAGATACAGAGATACGAAGAGATAGAGACAGAGATAGACAGATATACAGAGAGATAGAAAGAGACAGACACAAACCAGTCCAACTAATCCAACAGCACTTTCTTACCATACATTTCTACACTTTTTAAAACATAATAAAATTAAAACATGAATTACTTTTCTGTGGTATTATAGCATTATAATATTGTACATATAAACAATAGTAATTCATTAATAGTTATAATACAAAGATCTAAGTACTGACTTCAGTGTATTTTTTAAAAAATGATCTGGCAATTATCTTTATTTTGTAAGAATTAACTTTTTTCTTTTGCAATGTAAATTTTGGTTTTCCATGCCAAAAAAGCCCTTTGATTTAAATCGAAAAGAGAGATAGAGAAAGATAGATAGAGAGAGATCGATAGAGACAGAGATTGTGACATACATTGAGATAGTGAGAGATAGAGAGATAGAGAGATAGAGAGCGAGATAGACAGAGAAAGGTAGAGACACACAGAGATAGAGATAGATAGAGGGAGGCGTGGATAGTGGTAGAGAGAGGTAGTGGTACAGAGAGAGAGAGGAGGTGTATTTCAGGCTCTTGTAACGCTGGGGTCAGCACGTGGGAGGAACAGCTGAGGAGTCTTGAGGAGCAGGCCAGGGAACACCTCCTCCTCCAAATAGGAGACGCAGCTCTCTATCTCTCCCTATGCCTCTCTCTCTCCCTCTCTTTCTCTCTCTCTTTCTCCCTCAAGCTCTCTCTATCACCAGCGCTCTCAGTTTAAATGAAATATATGAAATATATTTTAAAAAGTCTTTATTGGCATCGACTCTCTCCCCCCCCCCCCCCCCCCCCCACCCCAAACCCCCCCCCACCGCTAACTCGTCCATGTGACGATGTGTGAACTACACGACATGTGCTCCCATTCTCAGTTCACACTTTCAGTCTGACCTGCTTGTCGGGAAGTAATCAACTGGTGGTGGAGAACGTTGTGCTACACAAGGGTTCAAGAGGTGACGCTGAGAGACGATGGATGAATGGAGGCAGAGCGAGACGGAGGGATAGAGGTGGACAAATACAGAGGGAGGGACAGAGATAGAAGTGGATAAAGATAGAGAAAACAAAGATAGAGAGACAGAGATAGAGGTGGAGAGATAATAGGGGTACGAGAGATAGAGGTGGAGAGATTGAGGTGGAGAGATAGAGAGATGTTGATACAGAGATGGAGATGGAGATATAAAGATAGATGGTGAGATAGAGAATGAGGGATGAGTAGGAGAGATGGAGCTGGAGATGGAGGGATGAGATGGAAATAGATATATAGAAATGAGATGAGGATAAAGTGGAGAGATAGAGATATTGAGATGGAGATGGCGGGATGGGAGGGAAGGACACTTACCTGCTAATAATCAAACCATGGACTCCATATTTGCTCTCAATCTTGTACTTTCCGGGTGCGTTCAGAGGATTCACGGGAACGCCATCTTTAAACCTGGTGAGAGTACACAACATTAATAAAACCTACACACTGATGAACAACTTTACATTACACTACACTACACAATAACAACACTACACTACACAACAACAGTACCAATAACAGCGCTACACTAGATAAACGTCACAGCACATAACACGCTGCTACACAACATTGGACAACATAAACACTAGAGCTGTTAGAACTCAAACCGTCTTGCTTAGAGATAAATAGATAATTACTGGTGAAGAGACATCTCAGATAACATGTCTGCAACATCAACTATTTTTCCACAAGAGAGTATGACCACTGTCTTCACTCATTCCCTGATTTGGTATGGCTATGGTATAAACTACATAAAGGGTCTCACTCCTCTGCAAATCTTCTGTGGAAACAGAGATTATGGTGCAGACTGTAATTGTTTCCACAAGGCGGGTATGAAGCCATGCATTCTCATGTTAGGACATAGCTGAGCTAGACAGATCCTCTTTACCAGGGCAGGGGACACAGTTATGAACCAAGCTTACCAACTGACGACGGGCCTGGGGTGACCGTGAACGGTGCAGTACAGCTTGACCGGGGTCTTCTCCCACACGGTGTGGGGCCTCAGGGCCACCAGGAAGTCAGGCAGCTTGTTCCCCTCCTCATACAGGTCTACCTTCCTACTCATCCTCTCCTGCACCTGAGGGCACGGGGAACGTGAAGCAGGGGACAGCGTTGGTAGCTGAAGCGACTTGGAGTGAATTCAGATACTGAACACTTAACTGGTTGGTCCAGCTTCACAGCAAACCGTAACATCCGATTCTAAATCGGGTCATTGCTACTAAATGTCCGGGATAACTTGTAGATGTTGAGGATGACTTGTAAACGTACTGAATAATTTGTAGGTATTAGCATAACTTGTAAATGTGACATTTTTGGATTATGATTAGGGTACCTTCTAAACGATTACCCGTTTATGTTCTAGGTGGTTAATGTTTAGGAACTGACTTCTAAACGATAACTCCTAGTGGCTCTAGGTTCTTAACGTTAAGGATAACTACTGAACAAAAACACCTAGATGCTTTTTGGGAACACAGACTACAGGCTGGTCATTGGTCGCTCAACTATAAATTCTAGATGTTCAAATTGACTTCCAAATGTCGTCTTAAATGTTCTGTGTTTTATACATTTAGGAAAACTTTGAGATGTACAAGTGCACTTATAAATGCTCAGGATGTCCTCTGCTAACTCGTAGCCTCTACTAACTAATGTCTAATACAAATAACTCTCTGTTGACTACAGCACAGTGTGGGTGTGGCTGGTACCTCTCTCTTGGTGGCCAGGTTGTCCACCTGGGCCTTGGTGGCCATCCTCATCCTGTGCAGCTCCTCCTGGATCGCAGCCAGGCCCTTCCCCACATGGGTGGAGACTCTCTGGTATTCCTCCACCTCCTCCGTGCTCCTGAAGGACAGGAACTCTCACCTTACTGGGACATGACACATTACCCTGGAAAAAATAAACCTGGTGCATCCTGGAACACATTCTGACGTGAAATGCAATCATAATGTATTCAATGTAACATTATCAATAGAGGCTGTTGGACCCTATGTAAGATGGCATATAGAAACTGCGGGACACTGATGCCTTGTAGGGATATGGTTAAGAGATTGCAACCTGAGAGCCCTTGTTGTATTCATTTGAGGAAGCTGAATGCATGGGGGATGAGATTATTGTTTTCCAGAATAAGATGTTGAGATTAGTGCTGATATAAACCACCATCTTTCAGGAATCCTCCCAGGGGACATTAGAATGTCCAATTGTTTGAGGTTACGGCTTCAACTGGCTACGACAACTGGTTCTACAATAACTCTGAGACACTGGAAGTTCTCGTCTCCTTCTGCTTAAGATGAATGGATGGAAATGATGTGACAAGTGGCCACATATGAACTGGTCACATATAGAGTGGCAGGAGGAGAGGACACATCATTAAATGAGGTCTGGGGCATATTCCTCACTGTAATCAAAGAATCAAATGCTCTATTGGGAAGAAGTATCAACTGTCTATCTGACTATCTATCTATGTCTATCTATGTCTACAGGTATACCTCTCTAACTGTCTACTGTATTTTTCTATTATATACATTTATTTATTTTATTATATTTGTATTATAGTCTTATTATTTCTCACTGTTTGTATTGTTTGGGTTAAATGTATAGCTAAATGTATTTGACCATGTTTACCAAATGTGGTCTGTTTTATTAGATTGGAAGTGGATTGGGACAGACTTATCTACTAGTGTACATCTGTATGATGCTTATTTTTTGGTGCACTCGGGTTCAAACCGCCCCGTCCCCACAGTTTCGAACTTATGTCATGTCGCAAGTAGAGCATATCACGTCCAAAATATATCCGTAAAAAAAACACCCTGGACAATACCCTGGATACCTGTACACTACCATGGACATTACCTTGGACATTACCCTGGAAACTACGATGGGCATTACCCTGTTAACCAGGTGGCACCAACCTTTTTGAACCCGAGAGCTACTTCAAGGGTACTGAATCGTACGAAGGGCTACTTGACTCACAGGCCTTTTCTGCCCGTAGGGCACTGCCAGGTGGGTAGTTGCCCTGAAAGCTATTGTGACAGGTAATGAAATTTCACTCCACATTGGTCCACTTGGCCGTCGCAACAGTCGCCACACAAATAAGACTTTCACATCAGAACCCTTATCCCCAATCATTTTGAAAAATTACAAGTTTTCTTTCTCTTTTCTGCCTTGTTTTTCTTCAATGTTATTTTAAATATTGTCATTGCCATAAAATCGACATCAATGCAAGTGTTACATAATTTTGAGCTATTTTTAGAACATGCCCTGCGGGTGACACACATGGTCCCTGCGGGCGGCCAGGTGCCCGTGGGCCAGGTGCCCGCGGGCACTGTGCTGGCTGCCCCTGCTGTAAACTACCATCGACACCAGTCTGGGAACTACAATGGAAATGACCCAGGGCACGACCATGGACATTGTTTTATAAAGTACGGTGAATAATGTTTACTTCCTGAAATTAAAATGTATTTCTATATAAATGTATACCCATATTGTGAATATGGGTATATTTATCTGTAGTTATTTTACCATTCTTATGAAATGTTTGACTCTTATTGTACTGTCACTGTCCCATACTTCTGCTGGGACACATTCCCGTCAGGATTATTAAAGATCATCTGATCATAACTTACTGTGGAGGACCTCATAGTGTAAGAGTTTTATATGACATTGCTATTTCTACAGGGAGCGTCCAGTGTTTCGGGGGGTGTTGGTTTACGTCTAAAATAGCCTGGGGAGGACTCACCTCTGCCGGAACTCCGGCACCGTATACGCTGGTTCTGCCATAGCCTCCGTGGCCTGAGCCTTTACCTGGCTCACCGAGTTACAGGTAGATTTCCTGTTGGGGCGGAGCCAATGGTTAGCACCTAGCTAGTCACGCTCTGTTCACATTCTAGCAGGTGTACTGGGACCACACAGCGTTGTCGTGCCCTGCATTGCATTGCCAATCACAGATATGTTTTCAGACCAATGCCGTTCTTCAATACCAGAGCAACTTAGCTTCCTGTTCTCTGGGCTACTAACCCTAACCCTTATTATTATTAATATATGAATGGTCTCAAATGTAATTAAAAGAATAACAGAAAGTTTGTTTAGATGCATAACTTGAACATGGATTTAATGACAGGGTAGGCAATTTATTTAAGAAGCATTCTTGTCATATTTGTTCTGGTGATGTCAATTCTGTTCACATCCCGAAAGCAATCAATAAATCCATTGCTCTGACATAAAAAAGTAAAAGATCTGCTATCTGTGGCTGCAGGACTGTATAAGCCATCCAATAATTTCCTTTGGCCTGAATGGAAAGATTAGATCACTTACCAGTCCATCTATGGAACCTATTTCAGTAGATACATATTGATGAATCAAGTGTGGAGAATAGTGTGTCTATGGACATGAGCAGGTTCCCAAGCCCTGCCATCAGATGGAGGTCAGGTTCAAGGAGGTGGCCTGGACCCCATGACATCAGCCTCTCCATGACAACATGGCCACCTCCTCCTCTTACCCCGTCAGCAGGTCTCAGATCACATCACGGCACACAAACTGCAAAATGGAGCCCTCTCCCCTCTGCTAGGGAGCTATCCAAGCTAGCTAGCCAGCTAGCATTTAGTGCTTTAAGTGAGTTAAAAGCTATTGCAGCACCGTTTACCTAACTCTGTCCTTTAAGACAATACATAAGCATTAGCACATTAGCATCACTGCTTATCAAGGACCGTGGCTTGGCAGCAACCACTGTAGCTGCACATACTAACTACAGGCTGGGGAAATGATTAGAATAGAGACAAAAAGATAGAAACACAGACAAATACAAGCCTTAGACAGGCAAGGAGACAGACTGAGAGACAAGCGCAAAAAAATAAATGCTCGTACTACTTATACTTAAACATAAGTCACAAGCTCTGCGTGTTAGGGCCTAGTACACATATGGCTCTCGCGGTTTGTGCTCTGGGTCAAAAGATAGTACTTCTGCAGCTGTAGTACTACCCAAGCCGTATAACCTCAGCCGTTATGCTACCTGAACAGGTGAGGTACCCTACCTGAGGTACCCGACTGCCTGCTGTCTCTTGACAACATGTTTAGAGTGAAGAGAGCGGTAATCAGTGCTGACGTGGCTCGCGGCCTTCTTCTTATATACGACTTTGGAAGCCATGTCTGAGTAAACTGTTGAAGAACACCTTGGCTAAGATCACCAGAGAGGAGGAGGTGGAGGAGGAGATGGAGAGGATGATAGGGAGGAGAGACAGCAATGAGCGAGAGACAAGGAGAGGGAACGGCATGGAGGAGAGGAGCCAGAGAGGGGGTGAGATGAAGGGAAGAGAGGAGGTGTGAGAGACAGGAGGAGGAAAGGAGGAGGGAGGAGCAACTGGTCACCATTGTGTCTGTGAGACAGATTAACAAAAAATACGGCCGCTCTGACATATGCCGAATAACTTCAGGACACAATATACCCTTTGACTGTGTCATTTCTGTGTATCTATAAATAAGCCATAAGACACATATTGTATGTTAATATCAAGTCAAAGATATCCAGGCCATTGAGGAGACAGTTGCTGCTGCTCTTGTACATATAAGTTGCACTCAGCAGATGGCCGTGTTTCACCTTACAGCTCCAGCTATGAATAGCGAGGAGCATGAGATCAGGGGGAAAAGAAGCAGACTTTTAAAGTGTGTTCATGACGAGAGATTCCTCAACCTGCAACTTCTCAAACTATTAGCCTTGACCTCCAATTTGCATTACGAATGCCCAATGCCCAGAAAACAAGCCATACAGACATAATTACATATTAAGGATAGAAAGTGATATATATTTATGTAAAAATATATGCATTTATATATGAATACACACCCATAAACACACACAAACTAAAATGCATTAGACTGAGCCGACATGTGAGTTCAACAGCAGACTATTCCTCTTTTCCTCTCAACAGCAGGGAGATCCACAGGGGCGGATAACGATTAGACTCAAACACTTTGTCCCCTGACAGTTGACAGTAGCCTAATGGAAATAACCTCCCAGGGATAATGTGTCCGTCTCCATCGTACATCGGGGGGCACACATAGGCAGTTCCACACCAACACTCGACTCGTCAGGAAGAAAAATTAATAAAAGCTACTTACCCCGAGAGATTAAAAGAGCAGAGCGGTGGCAGACCAGCCTAACGCCGTTTAGGAAACACTTGTGATGCAAACCAAAATATGAGCCGCGCTCAACAAATGCCGATCCCCTTCCATCCCTTGTATGGACGCACCTTCGACTATATATAGCATTTAGTCCGCTTTTCACACGCATTTTGCACTTGATGCGTTGCACAGAGCGCACCTCCAGTCAGACATCACTTCAGAAACGGTGTAAATGCGCTCTTTTTGGATATATTGAGGGATTTTGTGGTATTGCGGGACTTTGTTGATTAATTTACGGATACAAAAATAGTTAATAGGTAGAACACCTCTAAAGAACATAAACAACATATTGATGACGGAGGTTAATCGATCAACTCTAAATAGTGAGTGCGTAAAGTGGAGATGCGCAGCTCCTAGACGGACAAGAAGTCCTAGACGGACATACGTGATTAGGCTACGACTTAACTAGTGGTTTGATCAAACTTTTCAGATATTTTCTGGGGAAAGTTGGGTTAGGAGCCGCACGGCACCATTTTAGGGGTCTGGGGACTCAAGCCTCAACTATTTCCAGCCACACCATTGGCTATTTAAAGCAACGGAGATAGTCTTGAGAGAAAGCGATATGCAGAGTAGTCACTGCGAACTAATTTAGCTCCCCTATCCCCTCATTCTGTTACACACCAGCAACACCAAAGGAAGTAGAAACACATGGAGGGAATGAATCCCGCTTTCTTTATTTTTTACCATACATTATACAGTGCATTATTCATTGGACGGTTCATATTTGATGTCTCGATTGACTGGTATTAAAATGCACAATTTTAATTATTTTAAGTAATAGCACTTAAAGTAAGAAATAGTTAGAGCTTTCAGTGAAATAAACTGGTGTAGGGTGCATAATATGGTGTCCCCGCAAACCAGCTCAGTGTACTCTCCGCCAGTCCGAGAGCGTCGGATGTTTATTTGGTACATACCGCCCTCTAGTGTTCATCACTGTGGAACTTCATCAACCTCTTCCCTGCTAAGCACTGACACGGACTTGATACATCCATCGATTACCATTGGATAGATGGATGCTTAATGTGCAATTTGTTTAGTGAATTTATAAATGTAGTGAAATTATATGTATACCATGGGCAATACCTGAATTCAGTCTTGATTGACTTCTGCCGATGTTACACAATTTTCCCTTCTTTGATGAATGAAGATTGAAGTGTTTCCCTCGCATCTCCGCATCCTGACAGACTTCCCGCCGCCACTGCTCTGCACGCTGACGGGGGCGGGGGAAGTTTGTGTTTGGATTACAAAGAAATGACTGCAGCAGCAATTCTTATTTTGGAAAGACGAACGAAGACAACACTGGCTAGCACATTGAATAGGTAAAGTATATGATGAATTATACAAAAAAAAGGTTCCTATGTTCCCCGGTCTGTTAGGCTACTTTTTCCACCATTACCGCCAAATTCCGGCCGAGATAACCACCATTGCATGTCTTTACCTTTTGTGGAAGAGGGAGAGACATCGGAGAACCCGACGCAGTCTATTCATAATATTGTAATGACCACGGACGAGGCAGTGAATGAAGTATTGATTAGACAGAGATTTATTAGATAGGCCTACCTAATAAACCATAGCGCCGGTAAACAAACCCCGAGAAGCCCAATCCCTACGAGAGCTCCCCGCGCTACGGCCATCCGGAGGCGCACAGAGCTTTTGGCCGTGATATTATATATACAATTATATTATATTATATACTATATATAGCGCTCCGGTAGTCGCAAACGGCAACAATCACTTTCTCCTCCATGCTGCAGTTCACCCCGGACTGCACTGCACTGAGTGGGCCGGTTCAACGCTGATTGGCTATCATATTTTCAAAGATTGATAGATTGCTAGGGAACATAGGACCCTTTTCTGGGAAAAGGGTCCTATGTCCCCGGCAATAGTGGGCGGATGGTGTATAGGGGCGATTGGGGCGACGCACTACCAACTGGGAGACTTTCTAACAAATTCTATCGCAGCAAAAGTAGTTTTCAGTGTTCTAGACATATTATCTGTCATTGTCCAATCTGAATCGTCAGATTCAAATCGCGTTTCAAATGGTCCCGCCTCTCTGAGCGAATTCATTGACGTGGAAAATCGCCCAAGGATTCTCCCATTGAATGTCATGTTAAAACTTTTTTTTTCGGAAAATGAGCCTTCAATGCATTTTCAATTGGGATTTGGGACTCGCCCCAACGTGCTTGCGTCATACGTAACTGCGCAAAGAGCGCGAAGGGATATCTTCGATCAAGTGACTTGCTCATTTCAACATGGCTGCTAATGTGTGCAATTCCGTTGCGTCTCTGAAAGAAGTTCCTTTTAGTCTACGATCCAATTCAGGGAAATTGGCATTAAAACAATCAGGACCTCCAAGACCAAAATTAATAAAAGAAAGCGGTCGCACGTCGACATTCTGTACCAGAAGCTCCAGAAGAAGGACATTGATGATGCAGTCTTCATCAAAAGGGCCCTCGAGAGCTTCACAAGCAGTGTGCAGACCATTAGGTAAGATTAAACATTTATATAATTTGATCATTCTCAAAGCAAAGCTCTGTTATGAGAACATATGCATGAAATGTATTTGTGTTCTTTTTTTTAATAACACAGTTCTTTTTTATAATATATTGCCAGTGGTGTAATCTAATAATAATAATAATACATTGGTTTTATATAGCGCTTTTCTCGGTACCCAAAGACGCTTTACAAAAAACACAAAACAAAAAGGATACAAATGAACAGTACAGTACATACATGCATACATACAAATACTCCCAAAACAACAATACAGAGAAAGATAGGACAATGAGAAAGAGAGAGAGTGAAAAAATGTTTGTCAGGTGTTGTAAGTGATGTTGAAGAGATGTGTTTTGAGTTGACTTTTGAAAGACTGCAGTGAATCAGAGTTACGGATGGCCAGGGGGATGGAGTTCCAGAGGGTAGGGGCGGCGATGGCAAAGGCTCTGTCCCCTATGGTGCGGTATTTGGTCCTGGTGATGGGGATGAGGGTGTTGGCAACAGTGGAGCGTGTTCGGTGTGGGTCAATGGGGCGTTGGAGGAGATCCGTCAGGTATGAGGGGGCAAGGTTGTTTAGGGCTTTGTAGGTGGTGAGGAGGATCTTGAAATGTATGCGTTGTTTTACTGGAAGCCAATGGAGTAATCTAGCATGCTTTACTCTGTGCTGGACATCCTGGTTAGGCGAGGCACAATGGATAGCTTAAAAAACAGTGTTTAACACTAACATTGTGCATCCCTGCCCATTTTAAGTGGGTATACTCATCAGGCCATCAGTGTGTCTTGAACAACCACACATAAAAGGTTGCCCATATTATATTGATATTTTATCGTATTTGTCTAAAAGCAGACTTTACTGTAGATAGATTTATGAGTGAAATTACCAACACAATAGATAAAAAACAGTGTTTAACACT
The DNA here is from genome assembly GCF_031168955.1 of Gadus macrocephalus. NCBI lineage: Eukaryota > Metazoa > Chordata > Actinopteri > Gadiformes > Gadidae > Gadus > Gadus macrocephalus. The sequence continues at coordinate 9,216,884 of NC_082384.1, forward strand.
AACATTATGCATTCCTGCCCATTTTAAGTGGGTATGCTGACATCTTTTTACTGGATAAAGTGTGAATATGTGCATCACGTAGACTACAGTACTGTACACAGCCTAACAAACACATTATTGGTTTGTTTGCATTCAGAGACTCTGACCAGCTGCAAGAGCCATCAGGAACCGACAGACCAAGGACGGCTTTGACAGAAGAGGCGAAGCAGAGGCTGTCTGAAGAGTTCTGCGACACCATCCTGGCTCACACCAAAGCGAGGTTCTCTTTCACTGGCCATCTTGTGAGTGCTACCTTAGTACAAGGAAATAAGTTTGAAAGGTACTGCCATTCATTTCCTGCTGATGCTCTGAATGCCACTGTGAAGGCATATCCCACACTGAACAAGGCAAAGCTCAAGACGGAACTGTCTCTGATCTATGAGAATCCTGAAGCAGCTTCAGTGTGCATATTGTATGTAGTTCTCTGCAAACCAATGGTGGCATCATGCCTTCAGTGTGCATATTGTATATAGTTATCTGCAAACCTATGGTGGCATCATGCCTTCAGTGTGCATATTGTATGTAGTTCTCTGCAAACCTATGGTGGCATCATGCCTTCAGTGTGCATATTGTATATAGTTCTCTGCAAACCTATGGTGGCATCATGCCTTCAGTGTGCATATTGTATATAGTTATCTGCAAACCTATGGTGGCATCATGCCTTCAGTGTGAGAGAGAGAGTGTTCACTCTCTCTCACTCTCTCACAAACACACATACAGATAGAGACAGAGAGAGAATGTTAACTTGTGTATAATTCCCAATTATTATTGATTGCACTTTTAATCTTGCTGAATTCTACAAGGCAAATAAATTAAGCTAACCCATATTTCCCCGGCTCCATTCGTCTTTGTAAGGAAATGTTCTATTTTGTCTTTATTATTTTGTCAGAATGCACCAGAATGCTTCATTTGTATTGGAAAATCACAAAAAAATCATCGGGGTTGCCCCCAGACGCCCCTACAGGGGTTTGGTTTACAAACTTTCAGCCCCCCCCTAAAATAAAATTCACCAGCCGCCACTGGGTAAGTGTGAGTAATTGTGGTTAATCTGGGTCCTACAAATGATAACCGATGCTAACTACGGTAACTGGTTAACTGGTGGCCAGTAACTAGGGGTAACGGACTCTGGGCTCTCAAGTCTCACGCATTGGGCGTGAGACACGCGCATTTCAACCCATGCACACGCTCACACGCCAAACTTCGTATTTCTCACTATTTAACAGTGGAACAGGTAGGAATCAAATGGGTTCCCCGTACGTAGGGTGACCAGAAGTTCTCTTTTGCCCGGAATTGCCCTCTTTTTTAGATATTTTAAAAAAAAAAGTGTCTTCAAAATCGTCCGGGATTTTATTAAAGCCTCATACATGTTGACATTCAATTTGCGTTGCGTTTCTCTGGGTCGTTCACAAACGAGTCAGGCTACGCCCTCCCCTACTCTGTTCTGTTCTCTTTGATTTGGTGGAAGTGACTTTAGAGTTACCGTCATGTTTTGTATGATTTATTTATTTTTACCATTATTGTTTTACAGGGACAAACATTAACAAATTTCTCCTACAGGGGATTGATAAAGTTGTTTATATTGAACAAAAAGTTCAATATAACCCCCCCCCAACAAAATCTCAATCTGAACTCAGTTCAAAACTTGAGAGCGTCTAACGGGGAGTAGCTAACTGTTTAGTATAAAGAGAGTTATTGGAGCATAATAACATGATGAGGGGGTTGTGCGGTGAAACATTCCTCTTTGGAATGTTGCACCGCACACACACACACACACACACACACACACACACACACACACACACACACACACACACACACACACACACACACACACACACACACACACACACACACAGACACACATGAAGGCACGCACGCACTTGAATACCCTCTGAAACACAAACGCACGCAAACACACTTTAGTTCAGAAACTGTTCACAGGTCTGACTTTAGATCTCTTGCTTTTGTTTTATTAGATTTTTCTATGCGTCAACATTTTAGACAAAAGTCAAGTAAAAAAATAAGCCAGAAAACCAAGTATTTGATATACATCGTTCATACAATTACCATACTTCATAATATAATGGACCAAAGATATTTGCAGTATGCATGTGGTTGATTAGGTATACTAAAAGACTATAAAGTCTGCTTTAAAATATAAAATACGACTATGACTTCTACAATCATTAATAGTAGTATTGGTCTCTCAGTATCGCGGACCTGCCGGTAGCTGCAGCATGCGTCAGACCATGGACCTAGCGTCAGACGTGCGACGTGCAGCCAAGCAGCCATGATGCGTTGCCAATCAATCAGCCGAGAGCCAGACCGTTACCATGGGGACGGGCTCATGGGAACGTAGCCTAAAGGCTGATTAGATTGATACCGCGTCCCTTGTAGCACAACTCATTTCCTACAATATATTCATGCATCAATACTGAACATGCTTCACGTTAGGGGTAGATGGTGCGCTTGGTTGACCCCTGTAAGCAGGTCAAAGGTCAGAGGTGAAGGTTTTGTTTACACAGCAGAGGAGCAGAGGGCAAGCCATTACACCAGTCACCTTGAGGCAGCCATTACACCTGCCCATAGAAAAAGAGCTGTGGGAGGGAGAGAGACATAGAGAGGAAGAGAGAGAGGTAGGGGAAGGGGAAAGACAGATAAAGAGACAGAGAGCTAGGGGAGGGAGAGAGACATAGAGAGGAAGAGAGAGAGGTAGGGGAAGGGGAAAGACAGAGATAAAGAGACAGAGAGCTAGGGGAGGGAGAGAGACATAGAGAGGAAGAGAGAGAGGGGCGGGGGTGCTAGGGAAGGGAGACAGAGATAGCTGGGTGGAGAGAGTCATAGAGATTGAGGGAGAGAGAGGTGAGGGGAGGGGGCGGCGATGCTGTGCAGGACTGAGTCACCAAACTGACATGAAACGTTGATGCTGCTTTTAATGTCATGACGTCATTCAAGCACTTCAAACAGATTATATTATTATTATTATTATTATATGATGTCGTGCACGCTGATGTAGTGCATGCTAATGTATTGCACGTTGATATAGTAAACGTTGATGTAGGTCATGACGTTAGAGGGAGTGCAGGTTGGAACGGCTGAAAACTGTAGTTACAGTTTGGCGCTATCTCAGTGCATGTGATACGTTGTCACGTCCTGTTGCCCGCCCCCCCCACACACACACACACACACACACACACACACACACACACACACACACACACACACACACACACACACACACACACACACACACACACACACACACAGTGTCTCTGCTTCTTTCTCTGGTTTCCTGTCTGGTGGGTTTAGTTGGGAACGTCTCCAGCTTAGGTCCTTAACATCCCCATTCCTACAGACACACACACACACACACACACACACACACACACACACACACACACACACACACACGCACACACACACACTATTTCCCTGACCGGAATGGTTGCAGTGCTCACATGCTAACAGGAAGTGCTCCAGTGTGACCTTGGTTCATTCCACTGCATGCTGGGGAGTGACGCTCTGGTGATCACGTCATCAGCACGTGATCCACCACTCCTCCGCCCTCTCCCCCCTCCCCCCTCCCCCCTCCCCCCTCCCCCCTCCCCCCTCCCCTACCACCCTGCTGTGTAAACGTGTGAGACGTGCGGGTCCCAACTCTCCCTCCCGCTCTCGCTCTCCCTCGCTCTCCCTCGCTCTCCTTCCCTCTTCTTACCGCTCATCCTCCCTCTCCTTCCCAATCTATCCATCCCTGCCACCCCCGCCCTCCATCTCCCTCCCCCTCTCCCTCCCTATCTCTCCCTCCCTCGCATTCGCCATATGTCCTTCCCCCTCCCTCCCTCTTCTCCTCCCTCCCTCCCTCCCTCCCTCTCCTTCCCTCCCACCCCCTCCACTATGAGGGGAGAGGTTGTTAATCAAGACACTCTCTCTCTCTCTCTCTCTCTCTCTCTCTGTCGCACAATCCCCTTCCCCCCTCCCTCCACTGTGCCTCTAGCCCCCTCCCTTCCCTCTGTAGCCTCAGCCAATCAGATGGCAAGGTGGGGGCAGGGCGGGCAGCCCCACCACTCCAGACTGAAGCAGAGCATCTCGCCACAGCTAGTGGGACCGCTCGCAGCAACATCCCCCTCTCTGTCTTGCTGCGTGTTTGTGTGAGTGTGGGCGTGTGGTGTATGCGTGCGCAGCACTACGACCGGCTCCCTCTCTCTGTCCCTCTCTCACTCCCTCTCTCTCCCTCTCTCTCCCTCTCTCTCTCTCTCTCTCTCTCTCTCTCTCTCTCTCTCTCTCTCTCTCTACTCTGCTTCCTGCACTTGTTCTGGGCCCGGCGTTCTGCGAGGTGGTGAGCTGCCTGCGCGTTTCCTCTTTGGATCGCCACTCATTCGGAGGGAGGACGTGAGGAGCAGCCATCCCCCCCCCCCGCGCGCTACGCTCCAGCCAGCAGTCCACACACCCACCCCTACGCCCAGCGCTGCGCCCTCACAGCCCCCAGTGCTAGCCCGCGCTCCGCGGACGTGCCGACAGGATGATTGCCGCCCAGCTCCTGGCGTACTACTTCACCGAGCTGAAGGATGACCAGCTCAAAAAGGTGAGGAGGAGGGGGAGGGGGAGGAGGAGGGGGAGGGGGAGGAGGAGGAGGAGGAGGGGGAGGAGGAGGAGGAGAAGGAGGAGGAGGAGGAGGAGGGGGAGGAGGAGGAGGAGGAGGAGGAGGAGAAAGAGGAGGAGGAGGAGGAGGAGGAGGAGGAGGAGGAGCAGGAGCAGGAGGAGGAGGAGGAGGAGGAGGAGGAGGAGGAGCAGGAGCAGGAGGAGGAGCAGGAGGAGGACGGCTAGGGGATGGATGTGCTGCTAGGCTCCTCTTTTTGGTCCCATTGGGTGGCCGTAGTGGTGGAATGGTTGTGTTGTGTTGTGGTTGTATTGGAGGAGTTGCTATGCTGGGGGGCTGTGTAATGGTGCGGGGGGGCTGTGTAATGGTGCGGGGGGGGTTTATAGTAAAACAACTATAGTGGTTCTACTGTGCGGCATGTCAGACAAGGCCTCCCCGATAGTGCTGGGCGTTACGTAACGTGTGTGGGGCTGAGGAGAGGGAGAGAAAGAGAGAGAGAGAGAGACCGATGGAGAGAGACGGACAGGGAGAGGAGAAAGAGACAGAAAGGGAGAAGAGAGGACAGAGACAGACAGGTAGAAGAGAGGAGAGAGAGACCGACAGACATAAAGAGAGACCGATGGAGAGAGACAGACAGGGAGAGGAGAGGAAAGACAGAAAAAGGCCAGACAACTAGTTGTTCTGGTACACCTACATGCTCTTTCAGGGTGGGCTATGCGCTGTGTTTCTGTGGTTGTCATGGCAATAAAGCACAGGCAGACAGGATGTGGATGGACACTGGTTTCCGTGGTGAAGCAGACAAGTGTCTGCCAGCTGGCAGGTTGTGAATCCTCGATACAGCCGCTGTCTGTAAACCTTGTAGACCAACCACGTCTCTTTATGTCTCTAAACCCCATTAAATCACCAGATCTGTTAGTTGTTTAAAATGAGGTAGTATTTTAACGTTCGGGCTTAGTCTGCAAAGGCCTTCCCCCTGCCCATTCAGCAGAGCACTGGACGCTGACCCCGACAAAAATCCATAAATCCATCTTCCTCGCTGCCAGGGGCGGAGAGGACAATCATCTGGTTAGCGAGATGAGCCTCCTAAATCTAATCTGGCTGATGCTGTGTCTCTGGGCCCCGTCTTAATGACGTCCCACAGCGAGCCGGGGTCCAGTACTGCATACTGTGGGCACCACGCGAGACGCACGCCTGCAGGAGCACGTGCACCACTCTGGAGTGACGTGGTGCTGGGGTGACGTGGTCAGCCAGTCCTGAGGTGGAGGGGGAAGGTCGAACGATGGAACCCTTCTCTGTGTTCAGAGCGTACCTCTCCACTGTATCGAGGGACTGATTGTTAGAGGGGGAAGCCCATCGTTGTGACGAGTCCCCAGAAAGAAAGAGAGCGACAGAATAGGATGACACGTCCATCCAGCACGGAGGAGGATACCAAAGAGGTCATCGTCCACAAGATACCTGCTGGTAGACCATCTGCCCGTGGATGATGTCGTGTTTAAGAAAATTCATACTAGAACTCTCCATATCTCGAACAGCCCTAGTGTTAGGGTTCGATTATGAGGCGTATGCTATGATATACATCTCAGCATTACATTCCTCTTCTATTACGTGTTCAGGGTTAGGGGGGTTGCTGTGGCATGAGTCATGAGACTGCACGTCTCCTGTTCCCTGCCCCCTGGGGATGCTGCCTGGGAGTAGTGAGGAACATCACTCGTCACTCACTAGCCTACAGCACGACCACTTGCTCGGTGGCCCACATCCACCCGTACACACACATCCACTCATTCACACACATCCACCCGTGCACACACATCCACCCATACACGCACATCCGCCCATACACACACATCCCCCATTCACATGCATCTGCCCATACACACATCCACCAATACACACATCCCCCATACACACATCCACCCATGCACACACATCCACCCATACACACACATCCACCCATACACACATCTCCCCATGCACACACATCCCCAATATACACACACACCCCATGTACACACACCCCATACACACACATCTCCATACACACCCCAAACACACACATCCCCCATACATACACCCATACACACACACATCCACGCATACAATTACATCCACCCATACACACACATCCACCCATACACACAAATCCCTCATACACACATCCCCCATACACACATTCACCAATGCATACACACAAACACCCATTTGCAAATCAACCCATACACACAAGCAGCCACAGACACTAACAAACACACACGCACGCACGTCAACCATGCAAGGCCAAATGCTAATATATGGGGTGTAGCTCAGGGCAACCTGTCCGGATGGACTGGAGTGCTTGTACTTCATCGCAGGACGTTTGTGTCCGCAGATCGACAAGTACCTGTACTCCATGCGCTTCTCGGATGAGACGGTGCGTGACATCATGACCCGCTTCCGGCGGGAGATGCAGAACGGGTTGGGCCGCGACACCAACGCCACCGCCACTGTCAAGGTCAAGATGCTGCCCACCTTCGTCAGGTCCATCCCCGACGGCTCAGGTACTGCCTGTGTGCCTGTGTGTGTGTGTGTGTGTGTTCTTCTGTGGCACTTGCTAAGGATGAGGCAGAGCAATACAATGACACTTTGGATTACATGTGTGTAAATTGATTATTTTGTTTGATAAAATACATAAATAGAAACCCATAGTTGTAAGTACGGAGCACATCAGTGTAGCTGTGGCGCTGACCGCGTTAAAGACTGATGGATCTCTTGAGTTGGTTCAATAGGTGTTTGGTGTAAACAACGTACCTGTTGTTTACCATCATGGCAAGGAGACAGTGTGTGTGTGTGTGTGTGTGTGTGTGTGTGTGTGTGTGTGTGTGTGTGTGTGTCTGTGTTTGCATGAGTTCAAGTGTTAATGTGTGTGTGGATGTTCGTGTGTGTGTGTGTGTTTCGAAATGTGTGCATAAGTACAAGTGTTAAGTGAATTTGTTTGTTAATGATTGTGTGTTATTATTTGTGTGTTTATGTGTGTGTGCGTGCCTGTTTTAATGTGCTAATGTCTTTGATGCGTGCGTTTCGTGCGTTTGTTAATGTTTGCGGAGCATTGACAGAACCAAAAGAAACCAGGAGAGGTTGCATAGAAAGTTTATACAATTGTTGAACAGATTCCTCCAGGCAGACAGTTGGGCCAGAAAAATGTCCTCTTATTGTAACAGTCAGCCTCAGGGGAAACCTAACAAAGGATCAAGAAGTCAAGAATTTTTTAAATGTTGTTGCATAAAAGTAGCAGAGTAACAACAGTATAGAACTACAAGTAGCTAACACCACACACCAGTACAGTACCATACTGAATAAGACTGAAAGGTGGATGCTGTCACACATGACACAAGAACAGCATAGCAGTGTAAATAATAACAGTGTTCTGTGTTGTGTTTATACTGGGAGCACCTCAGGGCACGCTGCTCCACCCCCTCAAAACAAGCACACACATACACACACACAAACACACACACCAAACATACACACACACACACACACACACACACACACACACACACACACACACACACACACACACCCCAGCTCTTTCTATATATCTGTCCAGCAGAATGTGCTGAGATACTGGAATCCAGCGAGGTGAAGCTTTTGGTGCCTCTGGGCCGTGGGTCTGGACTGGGTTGATAAAGGCTTTTGTCTGGTCCAGGGTGGGGGTTACGGACACACACACACACACACACACACACACACACACACACACACACACACACACACACACACACCAGGCTCTGTGAGTATCTCTGGGGACACACAGGAGGGCCACACACACCACGTCACCACGCCCGGTGTTATGGTTTCAGTTAGTAAACACGACATAGTTTGTCCACGTAGCCTGGGAATACGCTGCATAAAGTTTCGAAAACATAGCATAGTTAGTTGAAACTAGATTGTTACTAAACGTACAATAGATAGTTAACACTACTTAGCTGCTAAACTTACCCACTAGATTGTTACTTAACGTATCAAAGTTAGTCAACATAACTGGTTCATAACCGTATCCTAGTTAGTTAGCACTACGTAGTTGCTAAGCGTACCATAGTTAGTCAACATTACTTGTTCATAACCATACCATACTTAGTTAGCACTATATAGTTACTAAACATTGGATAGTTAGTTAATACCATGTAGTTGCTAAACGTGCCATAGTAAGTAGACACTAGGTAGATACTATATGTACCGTAGTTAGTATACACTAGGTCTATACTAACCGTACCGTAGTTAGTAGACACTAGGTAGTTACTAAACTTACCGTAGTGAGTTGACACTAGGTAGATACTAAACGTACCATAGTAAGTTAACACTGTAGTTGGTAAAACTTGCCCTGAGATCAGAACAGAGAGCCAGTGCCTAGTCAGACCCAGACTCCTCATGATCACGACAGACTTTGTCCTTCTCCTGGGGTTATAAATAGCCAAACAGTTTGTCAGGCATTAAGTGAAGGTTACAGAGGGTAGGGGTTAAAGAGGACGGAGAAGAGGTTCCACAGGGCGGATCGGTTGCCAAGGTCAGAAGGGAGGCCAAGGTGAAGCTAAACTATACAGGCATTAGGTAAACACAACAGTCCTGACCTTCTGTCTTGAGGAAAGAACAGGACACAGACCAGATTATTTGTATGGATAGGTCGAGGATTTTTAAAATAATACTTACAGAGGTCTAGCTTGTGTGCCCATGTATCTATACAGCGACTTTCCAAACTCTGTTACCAGAACAGATTCATGTCATAGAGTTGACTATTTATTGAATTAAATGGTAATACTCCTTAGTTTAGCTGTATGCTGCCACCCTTTCAGGGTGCTCGCTGCTGGAGGATTTAAAGCATGACCTACAGATGTAAGATAAAGCTTACCACAGTATACCAACACTTGACAACAGGGAGCACTGTACAATCCCCCATTATATGAACCCATTATGTAGGTACATGCAATACTGAGCAGAACCAAAGCAGGTGGAGGCTGGGGTGGAGATGGAGGAAATGTCCAGCTCAGTACGCTTAACTTGGCAGAGAGCGTGTGTGTCAGATGGAAGGTCTTTAATTGAACACCTATCAGTGTACGTGCGTTTGTGGGGTCACACATGGCAGCTGATAGGAGGCAAATGAATAGGGTGTCCCACCAGAACCTACCACTGCTCCCATTGTGTCATTGATTGCATGCTTTGATGCTTCTAAGTCACTTTGGAAAAAGTGTCTCCTTAATGACATTCTCAACATTAACCCATCTCCTTAAATGTTAATGTTAAAAAAGTAGACGTATGCACAAAGTTACTTTGGAAAGTAAGCATTACGTTTCCTTGATAATCGAGGTTAAGACCAACCCCTTGGGGATGGAGCAACATTACAAGCTATTTACAGTCAACATCCAACAGGGCGGAAACAGACCCCAGATAACATTCGGCCAGTGTGCATGTTCCACATGGTATTCAACCTCAGACGTCCTCTAACATTGTGGTTCTGGGTCTGCAGTGTGCTGAATGAAACAAGCCACGTAGTTTAGTTCAAACAGTCAAGCAACAGTGTCCCTGCTTCGTTATCACGGATATCATGCAAGAGTCGATACAGACAAGAGTGACACTACTGTACATACTGACCAGTGTCTATTAATAACAGCGGTGTGTTGGCGAGGGTTGCAAAAGGCCAATCAGGGACACCTCTATAGGTCAGCGTCCAGTCTCCACTCATTCCAGACAGGTCATGGGAATAAATAATGTGGTGTAGCTGCAGCGCTCAAGGACCGACACACTTACTAAATGGAGAACATTGTTTCATGAGAGGGGATGAGATAAGCATATCAGCAGACAGATGGGAAACAGTCTGTTCCCAGCCAGCTAGCTCCTCATAAGGGTTGTTAGCTTGTTGATAACTAGTCATCATTAGTCATTGCTAGCTATGTCATAATTAGCGTCACTAGCTAGTCATTATTAGTCATCGGTAGCTATGTCATCATTAGCGTCATTTAACTATGTCTTGATTAGCATCGCTAGCTATATCATTATTAGCATCACTAGCTATGTCATCATAAGAAAAAAGTTACTCAGTAACATAAGATATACATGGTAGTAGTACTATTTATTATTTTCCAATATTAGATACAATATCAAAAGCTCCCATTCAGTACTTCTATAAAAAGCTTAGCAGTGTATATTGAGAAAAACTCAAATATCTCAGTGGGGTCATTCATTTAAGCATAGTTATCACTAGTCAGCTTACTTTCAGTCACATGGTAAATTCATGGCCGACTTTATCCGTTTGTCAGTGTGTTCACCCGGCTGTATAGATAGCAAGCATGCAGCCTCAATACTTGAAATGGCTGCAGGCTATGGTTAACCACCATGGGCCTGTCCTTCCTGTGCTCTCTGAGTGCTGCACGTTAGCATCAACTGTTACAGTCTGATTTGTATTCTCTGGAGCTTAAGGGTCTCTAATGGATCGCTAACACTGAGCACATCCGGCCGCTAGTGATGTCACGCAATCATTTGCGGGACGATTCTTTTTTTTCCTTTATTTTACCAGGAGTAATCCCATTGAGATTCAGAATCTCTTTTACAAGGGAGTCGTGGCCAAGACAGCATTATATAGTTCCATATAAAATATACATGAAGAGAAAAGACAACATGAAACAATTGGCAATTTAACATCATCTCAACATGATCACCAGCAACGTTCAATAGTAGCACATGGGCATTTAGTACTCAAATAGTCCTTTATCCTAATTTTAAACTGTTTCATTTTTGGAATGAAGTCTAATTTAAGATGACTCTGCAGTTTATACCATGATGTTGGTGCAAAAACATTAAAGGCACTCTCACGAAGACAGTTCGGGATAGGGGTTTGTCACACATGATTTCCCATAAGATCGAAGATTGCAATTCCTGGGTGTGACGTTAGGAGTCAGGAGAGAACATAGCGGCAGTTCACCTGATGATGCCTAATAAAGAAAAAATCGACCAATGCTCCAACCTACGATTGTGCAAAGAAGGCCAACCAACACGTTCATACAAGCTACAGTGATGAGTACGAAAATAAGAATTAGTTACAAATCTTAGTGCTGCATGGCATACTGAATCCAGCATTTTCAGAGAAGATTCATTGACATGTATGAAATATCACCATAATCCAGTTTTGACAGAAATGTTGCTTGGATAAGGTTTTTTCCTCACCCTAAAAGGGAAACAGCATTTGTTTCTATAATAAAAACCCAACTTTACTCTAGGTTTCTTTGTTAGACAGTCAATGAGATATTTGAAGGACAAATATTCTTTGAAGAAAAAAACAAGATATTTGTAGACTGGAACTTGTTCAATTACTCTCTTATCTAGTGTAACAATCTGACAAAAATCGTCAGTGTTCCTTGATTTTGAGAAGCACATCATTTTAGTTTTGTCTGAGTTTAGTACAAGTCTCAATTTCTGGAGATTCTCCTGAATACTTTTAAAAGCAGATTGCAGTTCTTCTGTGGCACTTGCTAAGGATGAGGCAGAGCAATACAATGACACTTTGGATTACATGTGTGTAAATTGATTATTTTGTTTGATAAAATACATAAATAGAAACCCATAGTTGTAAGTACGGAGCACATCAGTGTAGCTGTGGCGCTGACCGCGTTAAAGACTGATGGATCTCTTGAGTTGGTTCAATAGGTGTTTGGTGTAAACAACGTACCTGATGTTTACCATCATGGCAAGGAGACAGTGTGTGTGTGTGTGTGTGTGTGTGTGTGTGTGTGTGTGTGTGTGTGTGTGTGTGTGTGTGTGTGTGTGTGTGTGTGTGTGTCTGTTGTGTATGGCACGTTGGCCTACGTTGTCTTCTGGCCTGGCTGTGTCATGTCTTGTGTTTTCGTGTTGTTTCTGTGTTATACTTCTACTGTTGAACGTTGTATGATCTTGCATCGTGTTGTCCCTAACATCTCCCCCACCCACAGAGAAGGGGGACTTCCTGGCCCTGGACCTAGGGGGGTCCAACTTCCGGATTCTGCGGGTCAAGGTGACCCGGGACAAGAAGCAGCCGGTTCAGATGGAAAGCCAGGTGTACGAAACGCCCGACGACATCATCCACGGCAGCAGCACGCGGGTAAACAGTGTCCTATAGAGCAGGAGGAGGATGAGGTGTATTATGGGACAGTCATTGAAAAGATGGAGGTTAAAATACAGTTTTGGACATTGCCAAAGAGAACTTCTATATAACTTCTAACATCGATACTCCTGTATAAACATTCAATTAATAAAATGAACTAAGGTTAATACAAAACAACGAAATAAACTGAAACTCGGGTTCGTTGAACTCATAATTGAGGGGCAGAGCTCAGCTGATGTCATGTGACCTGTAGTCCCTGCCCACAAACAGTCATACACACGGCCTCCTGCCAGACCCAGGTCTGGTCTGTTATTTTCTAATGAAAGGGTACATAGTGTTGTTGCCAGTTTTTGGGTTCAAACCGACGGGTTGGTCGGTGCTGTTCAGAATAACAAGAGAGACTAAGACGCTTTAATGAGCCCCTCTCAGCCCAGCGAACAGCTGCCTGGCGGGCCGTAACTTGATACCACAACACACACCGAGCCCGAGACGCCACAGTGGCGATCACAAGGCGGCCCCAAGACATACACTGGTTAAACCCACCGCCAGACAGCTGGCCTCCGGAGTAACGCGAGCCTCCGACACAATAGCCAACCAGCCATTAGAACGAAAGTCGTATACTTCGAGTCCAAGCATGGAAAAGAGCATTAGATCAAACGGTTGTTGTAACTGTAACGCTCTGATTGTCTGTCAGGAAAAGCACGTTGTAAATCAAATGGAGCATTGTCACTAATGTAATGTCTGTGTGGGCTAGCTGTTCGACCATGTTGCCGACTGCCTGGGGGACTTCATGGAGAAGCAAAACATCAAGGACAAGAACCTTCCAGTTGGCTTCACCTTCTCCTTCCCCTGTGCCCAGACCAAACTGAACGAGGTACGGGCCCCCCAGCTGCCACACACCTGCTCTGTGACAGTGACTTAGGAAACACACCATGACCCATGTGGTTCCGCAACTACAGCTTTTGCTTTTAGAAATGATGGAGCTTGCTAGGTATTTGTGTTTGCCTCCAAACACATTTTTTTCATAACATGTTCCGGTATTATCAATGACCCAGTGAGCTACACCTAATCTATGCACACTGATCCATATATCTGTTCAGTGTTCACAGATCACTGTATGCTTATAATCATTAGGCGCTCTGTTTGATTATATACATGACCTGTATATTGTTCAGAAATTTTTTGGAGTTGTCCAAATGTGAGCATCCCTGAAATAAAGATAATGTTGTGAAGTCTGTGAAGACGTGCGTCTCTTCTAACAGATAACATGATTATGCCTTGTGGCGAGTCCTTCCACCAATGAGAATTAAGTCGTCACGGATCAATAAAAATCGTATCCCAGTCATGTGACGTGTCTGATGAAACCAGGGCTGTTTTTTTTCATTAGACATCAAATCACAAGAGAAAGCACAAAGATAACCTTCAAATTAGGACAATGTTTGCAATGTGTACCTTGATATACAGATGTTTCGATTCCTTAATCTAAGATTAAGGAACGTCATCAATGTCAATCTCCTGTTATTACTGGGTTCAAGGGGGGAACATACTTGGGAATCACTTTTATAATTCCCTGACGGGCCGCCAGCGAGAGACACACACCCATCTCACACTGCTCGCACCTTGTGTACAATTTGAAATTTAAAGCAGCAGAGGACTCACTGACGTCAGTCACTACCGACCGCCGGATACATTGTGGACCCAGTCTCCGTGTGGGGGAGTGCACAGCAGTATTAATTACAGTATTCATGCTATGCTAACAACCCAATGCTGTGACGCCCCCTTGATTAAAATGCCCCGCCCCCTTGCCTGCCTCCAATGCCTGGCCACGCCTCCCCCTGGCACCACACCAACGCTCCCCGGTCTGGAAACCATGTTTGAAGATCACCTCCAGCTGATGTCTGTGTTGTCTGTGGGGTGTTGGACCAGACTGCAGGCGGAATAAGCTTGGTTCAACTGCAGCAGTCCTAACTCATCCTTCTCTCCCCAGGCCGTCCTCGTCACCTGGACCAAGAAGTTCAAGGTGAGCGGGGTGGAGGGCATGGACGTGGTGAAGCTCCTCAACAAAGCCATCAAGAAACGAGGGGTGAGTTGAGGGGCGTGGATCATGTCTCCCTGACCTCTCTCATGTATCACAACTACAAACAGCATTATAGTTATTGTGTCGACGAAAACTTGAATACCACTAGTTGGTTCTCTTTGGATGTTACCTGAAGCCTCTTTCTAATTCCTCAGGACTACGAGGCGGACATCATGGCGGTGGTCAACGACACCACGGGCACCATGATGACCTGCGGGTTCGACGACCAGCGATGTGAAGTGGGCATCATCATAGGTACTAACTAACCTTTACTACCTAGTGGGCGTCATCATAGGTACTAATTAACCTTTACTACCTAGTGGGCGTCATCATAGGTACTAACTAACCTTTACTACCTAGTGGAAGTCATCATAGGTACTAATTAACCTTTACTACCTAGTGGAAGTCATCATAGGTACTAACTAACCTTTACTACCTAGTGGAAGTCATCATAGGTACTAATTAACCTTTACTACCTAGTGGAAGTCATCATAGGTACTAACTAACCTTTACTACCTAGTGGGCATCATCATAGGTACTAACTAACCTTTACTACCTAGTGGGCATCATCATAGGTACTAACTAACCTTTACTACCTAGTGGAAGTCATCATAGGTACTAATTAACCTTTACTACCTAGTGGGCGTCATCATAGGTACTAACTAACCTTTACTACCTAGTGGAAGTCATCATAGGTACTAACTAACCTTTACTACCTAGTGGGCGTCATCATAGGTACTAACTAACCTTTACTACCTAGTGGAAGTCATCATAGGTACTAACTAACCTTTACTACCTAGTGGGCGTCATCATAGGTACTAACTAACCTTTACTACCTAGTGGGCGTCATCATAGGTACTAACTAACCTTTACTACCTAGTGGAAGTCATCATAGGTACTAACTAACCTTTACTACCTAGTGGGCATCATCATAGGTACTAACTAACCTTTACTACCTAGTGGAAGTCATCATAGGTACTAACTAACCTTTACTACCTAGTGGGCGTCATCATAGGTACTAACTAACCTTTACTACCTAGTGGGCGTCATCATAGGTACTAACTAACCTTTACTACCTAGTGGGTGTCATCATAGGTACTAATTAACCTTTACTACCTAGTGGGCATCATCATAGGTACTAACTAACCTTTACTACCTAGTGGGCGTCATCATAGGTACTAACTAACCTTTACTACCTAGTGGGTGTCATCATAGGTACTAACTAACCTTTACTACCTAGTGGGCATCATCATAGGTACTAACTAACCTTTACTACCTAGTGGGCGTCATCATAGGTACTAACTAACCTTTACTACCTAGTGGGCATCATCATAGGTACTAACTAACCTTTACTACCTAGTGGGCGTCATCATAGGTACTAACTAACCTTTACTACCTAGTGGAAGTCATCATAGGTACTAACTAACCTTTACTACCTAGTGGAAGTCATCATAGGTACTAACTAACCTTTACTACCTAGTGGGCGTCATCATAGGTACTAACTAACCTTTACTACCTAGTGGGCATCATCATAGGTACTAATTAACCTTTACTACCTAGTGGAAGTCATCATAGGTACTAACTAACCTTTACTACCTAGTGGGCGTCATCATAGGTACTAACTAACCTTTACTACCTAGTGGGCATCATCATAGGTACTAATTAACCTTTACTACCTAGTGGAAGTCATCATAGGTACTAACTAACCTTTACTACCTAGTGGGCATCATCATAGGTACTAACTAACCTTTACTACCTAGTGGGCGTCATCATAGGTACTAACTAACCTTTACTACCTAGTGGGCGTCATCATAGGTACTAACTAACCTTTACTACCTAGTGGGCATCATCATAGGTACTAATTAACCTTTACTACCTAGTGGAAGTCATCATAGGTACTAACTAACCTTTACTACCTAGTGGGCGTCATCATAGGTACTAACTAACCTTTACTACCTAGTGGAAGTCATCATAGGTACTAACTAACCTTTACTACCTAGTGGAAGTCATCATAGGTACTAACTAACCTTTACTACCTAGTGGAAGTCATCATAGGTACTAACTAACCTTTACTACCTAGTGGAAGTCATCATAGGTACTGTCTAACCTTTATTACCTAGTGAGCATCATCATAGGTACTAACTAAAGTTTACTACCTAGTGAGCATCATCATAGGTACTAACTAACCTTTACCACCTAGTGAGCATTGTCATAGGTACTAACTAAACTTCCCCACCTAGTGGGCGCGTTCTATACAGAGGAACAATTTGCTCTGAGGGCTGTTCCTCATGGAGACCCTGCCTGGTTCTATAAGGTGTTTCTCTGTGTGTTTCAGGCACAGGAACCAACGCCTGCTACATGGAGGAGCTGCGCCACATGGACCTGGTGGAGGGAGACGAGGGCCGCATGTGCATCAACACCGAGTGGGGCGCGTTCGGGGACGACGGCTCCCTGGAGGACATCCGCACAGAGTTCGACCGCGAGATCGACCGCGGCTCCTTAAACCCCGGGAAGCAGCTGTAAGACCCTGAGCTGGAGGTCCTCCTCCCATTAGCTCGGTCCCCTGTGGAACGTTTCAGCTCTGTCTGCCAGAGGAACATAGGGCAATCTGGCAAAGTTTTTGAACAAAATCCCTAAACATCAATGTTTTATATAAAAACATTTAGTTTGCACAGAAGCGCTACAAACATCAAGTTTGAGTGATTGATTTACCCAACAATTCTGCATGCTTTGGCTCAAGCCTCCAAACTTCACATTGTCACATCTCCGTCCAGGTTCGAGAAGATGGCCAGCGGGATGTACATGGGGGAGCTGGTGCGTCTCATCCTGGTGAAGATGGCCAAGGAGAGCCTGCTGTTCGAGGGCCGCATCACCCCGGAGCTCCTGACCAAAGGCACCATCGAGACCAAGCACGTCTCAGCCATCGAGAAGTGAGTGACAGATGGGCCGCTCAGCACTCTGAAAAACTTCACCAGGCGAAAACAATCTTATGGTAGTGTGCGTTTAGCCGGGGAAAATGTTCAACGTTTATGGGGTAAGATTTGTTTGATGTTAGTATCGAAAGTTTGACCACTACAAGTGTCATTGAAAACTACATCCCAAGACTTCACACAACATTTACTTCAGGTGGGATTCAATTAAACAAAACCATGAACCTGTACTGTTTCACCAATCTGAAAGTGAAAGTAAAACTCACAAACATCATTCCCACCCTCTGAGAATAGCACAGTTCACCACCGAGACTTTCTAACTCTTCCAACCCTCTCTGACGACTGGTTTCAGGAGCAAGGAGGGTCTGAAGAAGTGCATGGAGATCCTGACCCGGCTGGGCGTGGAGCCCTCAGACGAGGACTGCCTGGCCGTGCAGCACGTGTGCACCATCGTGTCCTTCCGCTCGGCCAACCTGGTGGCCGCGACCCTGGGGGGCATCCTGCTCAGGCTCAAAGAGAACAGGGGGGGGATGCGCCTCCGGACCACTGTGGGCATTGACGGATCCCTCTACAAAATGCACCCCCAGTGAGTACCCCAGGACTGCAGATAGTTATCCGGACAAATGTACTAATTGTACGTTTGTACACTTTGGATAAAAGCGTCTGCTAAATGCCCTGAATGTAAATGTGAATGTAAATGTAGGTAGTGATGCGATACAGCTCAGGCTGAAGTACGTTATTAATTCAGAAAACAGTTGTTTCATAGTGTTGAACACTGAGTAATGCTGAAAGATGAGCTAAATGTCAATGAAACTGATACGATATTATTACAATTACTAGTCGTATTACTACAATTTAGTCATTTGAAACCAATTTAAGCCTAAATCCCTTATTGACTGCCCACTTTCTGATCCATGAGACATGTCAACACAGGCCCCTCTCCTGTTTCAAAGGTTCATGCGCCGCATCTTCTTGAGGAAACCCAATGAAACCGAAAGTCTCTCTCCCTCTCTCTCCTCATCCTCTGGATAGATACGCCCGGCGTCTCCACAAGACGGTGCGGCGCTTGGTGCCCGAGACCGACGTGCGCTTCCTGCTCTCAGAGAGCGGGAGTGCGAAGGGCGCGGCCATGGTGACGGCGGTGGCCTACCGCCTGAGCGACCAGGCCCGGCAGATCCAGCAGACGCTGGCCGAGTTCAGGCTGACCAAGGCCCAGCTGCTGGAGGTGAAGAAGCGCATGCGGACGGAGATCGAGAGAGGCCTGAAGAAGGAGAGCCACGAGGAGGCCACGGTGAAGATGCTGCCCACCTTCGTCAGGAGCACGCCGGACGGGACAGGTGAGGGCCCCTGACGTTACCTCCTTTTATCTTTTCTTATCTTAGTTACTGTGATGGGATGAGAAATGGAATGAGAGCAAGGCGAGATTTTTTTAAAACCTCATCATGTTTAGAAGCAGAATCACAAAATTCGGTTAACCCTTTGCTCTAAAAGTACAACACAGAACAGTATGAAATATAAATATACTGTTAGGTAATAGTATACAGTATAACAATACAGAAGAATTTCCAAATGTCCAAAAAATAAAAAAGAATATACAATAATAATTTAAGAGAGGGAAGAAATGGTGCAATATCAGTACAGTCAGAGATTAAGATTTAAATATAAATATAGTGCAAGGCAGAAATAATATCTAGAACAACCTTGACAAGCAGAATTAAGAAGAAGAGCCCTATAATTTCTTCTTTTTTTTACTTAAATTACGATCATAAGCTGCTGATTTCGTTCCGGAGAATGAGCTGGATAGCCAGTTGATTGCTCTGTAGCACTATAAGCAGGGTTTCTTACTAGTATTAAGTCATTTAGCAGATGATTTTATTCACAAAAATGTCATCAAGGAGCAGGTAGGGGTTGGGACATCTTGCTCAAGGATGCCTACAGGTAGACCATGCGGATCAAAACCCTGTACAGTTTGGCTGGGAGTCAAACACGCTAACCACCTAGACTATTTTGCAACCAGAGCTGTCTCTCTTAAAAGATCTTCTCTCCATGTTCCAGAAAATGGAGATTTCCTGGCTCTGGACCTTGGAGGGACCAACTTCCGCGTTCTGCTGGTGAAGATCCGCAGTGGGAAGAGGAGAACGGTGGAGATGCACAACAAGATCTACGCAATTCCTATAGAAGTCATGCAGGGCACTGGAGAAGAGGTAGGCATCACTTGGCATCGATATCATCTAGATACACTTAGGTCAGAGTAGTCAGGCGGATTGATGAGACACACTTTCCATTGGCACTTTCTGCTGTATATATATACAGGGTTCCCGCGGATCCTTAAAAAGTCTTAAATTCATAAATCGAAAAATAAGGCCTTAAATAGCATTAAAAAGTCTTAAATCCATCTTTCAAAAGTCTTAAATTTTTTTACACATGGTAAGTAGGATTTTTATGATTGTAATTAGTCTCAAATCTAAAAAAGTATTGTTAACATTTTTTATATATAAATTAATAGCATTAATGTTGCGCAATCACGAGAGCGGAACCAACAAAACACTTGTTTTGCGGCCGTGACTCCGATGCACGTCGTTCAGGTGCGCAAGAGGTCATTTTTGTTTCTGTCCAAAAAGCCTACTGATAGTGGAAATATGTTCAAATACATTTTTCCCGCTAGTGTTTATTGTGTCGTTGGTCTTAAATTTCCTTTCAAGTGGCATTAAAAAAGTCTTAAAAAGTCTTAAATTTAACTTTCATTAAGCTGTAGGAACCATGATATATTTTTATTTTATAGGTCTATAATATAGTATAGTGCTCTCAACAGCTTGATTCTTTATTATTCGATCTTTCCTATAACTATATAAGGTGATGAAATGCACCGCAGTGAGGTTAGTTTGACGATATTCTATTGCGAAACATAATAGCCTGTTGAAATTGGATACCCTTAGGTCAGATTAGACTTGTTGTAAAGACTATTTGACAATATTTCACACTATTAGATCACTGATATGGATTTTCAAAGTGGTTTTATCCTTATATGAGGGACAACGTGAGGCACTCTGGGTAACATCTGCAATGTGTAAACGGGACTAATATGAAACAAATCGGTGCTCATTGAGCTATTGAGATGAGGAATCAATATCGAACGTCAAACTAAATTCATCATCGCAGATATCATTGTGTGTCGGTGTCTGTCTGAAACAACCCAAACATATTGAATGTTTCCTGAACTAATCAATTAGATTTTATGGTAGGCTATTATACTAACTCAATAGTCAATAAAAGTGTCAGTGTTGGTGTGTCATCCACACAAGTTAAAGACACGCCTCGTAGCGTGAAGACAGTATAGTATAGCGGAAAAACGCCATTAGTGTTATTTGTTCATCAAGTTAAAAATAAAAAGTATGTTTGGCGAAATCCCACAAAGTAATATGCATAATACACCAAGCATCCAGCTCAGTTGGAATTCCGCTTTACTTACAAAACTGTGATTATTATGGTGTGGATTAGTTTGTGTATACATGAGAAGACGGATGATAGTATGGATGATTTGAATGGAAAGCTGATAAGCATGGACAGATGGCTTCATAGGAATGGTACCTCTATGGTTGGTCGTTCAGCCCCAGGGTTGGTACCAGTCCACACAGTACCTCCAGCTTTTTCGATGAGTGTCACTCATATGTAGTTCTCAACTGTACTAAATTCAAGATTCTTGGTTTGCAGCTTTTCGACCACATCGTGTTCTGCATTTCCGACTTCCTGGACTACATGGGCATGAAGAGCGCCCGCCTGCCCCTTGGGTTCACCTTCTCCTTCCCCTGCCACCAGACCAGTCTGGACGCAGTGAGTACCCCTTCAGATCAGACCGTGACATCTGTTAGCCGTAACCCGCCTGAAGGCTAGCTTGGTTGTAACCGGGGGCAACTGAAAGCGGAATTCCACATTCAGTTCTCCCACCCAGCCAGCGTTTAGAACCCAGATGATCGCTAGGTGAACAAGGCCCAAAGCACTAGCCCCGTTGTCTTTCCCCAGGGAAGGCTGGTGAACTGGACTAAAGGTTTCAAAGCCACCGACTGTGTGGGTGAAGACGTGGTGGAGCTTCTGCGCGAGGGAATCAAAAGGAAAGAGGTAAGCTGGACACTATACTCTGTCTGGCAGCACAAAGTACTGACCAACTACCAAGTGACCAGAAGAACTGCAACACCCTACAAGACCAACAACCTATAGTATATACCTCCAAACCAAACTACCTCGATTTACCAACCCCAAGTACATAGGATGACAAACCCTAACTTCATAGGACTACAA
The DNA here is from genome assembly GCF_031168955.1 of Gadus macrocephalus. Lineage (NCBI taxonomy): Eukaryota > Metazoa > Chordata > Actinopteri > Gadiformes > Gadidae > Gadus > Gadus macrocephalus. The sequence continues at coordinate 9,238,927 of NC_082384.1, forward strand.
AGACCTCCTTGACTACCAACATCCACCCCCTAGACTACCAACATCCAACATCCACCCCCTAGATTACAAACTTCCTCCCCCTAGACTACCAACATCCACCCCCTAAACTACCAACATCCACCCCCTAAACTACCAACATCCACCCCCTAAACTACCAACATCCACCCCCTAAACTACCAACATCCACCCCCTAAACTACCAACATCCACCCCCTAGATTACAAACTTCCTCCCCCTAGACTACCAACATCCACCCCCTAGACTACCAACATCCACCCCCTAGACTACCAACATCCACCCCCTAAACTACCAACATCCACCCCCTAAACTACCAACATCCACCCCCTAGATTACCAACATCCACCCCCTAGATTACCAACATCCACCCCCTAAACTACCAACATCCACCCCCTAGACTACCAACATCCACCCCCTAGACTACCAACATCCACCCCCTAGACTACCAACATCCACCCCCTAGATTACCAACATCCACCCCCTAAACTACCAACATCCACCCCCTAAACTACCAACATCCACCCCCTAAACTACCAACATCCACCCCCTAAACTACCAACATCCACCCCCTAGATTACAAACTTCCTCCCCTTGACTATTAACATCAACCCCCTTGACTACCAACATCAACCCCCTTGACTACCAACATCCATCATCTAGACTACCATCATCAATAGGTAATATTGATTACTTATGGATCTATTTGTATGGGTCATCATAGCTCAATCATCAGGTTTGAATAGGTAATCATGCTTTAGTCTAGATAGGTGATCGTGTTTGATGTCTAAAGAGGTGACCAGGTCCATTCTTTAGATATCATTTTTCAGTATGCCTCTTTCAACTTTTTTAGATGGAGGATCCTGTAAGTATTATCTGAATTTGAATTAATGACCTTCAGGTATGGAAAGAAGTGTGTTGATTGCTGTAATAGCATGTAAAGAAAAATAAAGAAGATATGTTTGAGAGGCTCTTCAGAGGCATGGGGTTGTTGTGTATGCCTTTTATAGACTATAATCCGGTTAAAGTCTACAGGACAAACTGCTGCTCATGAGTATGTTATTGTGGAATGTTAATCAGCAGGTGAAGCCAGAGATATGTATGTGAACTAGGGCTGCAACTAACGATTATTTGAATAATGGATTAATCTGTCGATTATTTTTTCGATTAATCGATGAATCGGATAAAAAAATAATAATAATTTAATTGCCGCATCTTTATTCAAAAACTGAACATTACTTCAAATTCACAGTGCAGACTGAAGTGTAAAAACACCAGGTTATTGCTCCAACGTCCCAGAACTATTAAAAGTAATATTAAATAATAAAACAATTAAAAAAACATAACTGGGATAACACAAAAAAAACATACAATGTATGATATACTTTTATACATATATAAAGGATGTCCATGGTTAACCGGTCAAACCCATTTTCGAGACTCCTTGAAATAGAACTTGTAATATTGCTTTAATTGCTGATAAGATGATGATAGTTCAAGATAGGACATTAAACAGGTCATAATTCTATCTTTACTATCTATTTTATATTACTGGGAAAACAAGTTTTCACCAAAATCTCAATTATTATTTTTTTTATTCTGTTGCATTTGAACGCATCAATCATATTACTGAGCCAACCTGAACACATCACATTTGACACTGTGTGTGACCATTGGTCAGTTGTTTTTTTTAAGCTAACTAGCTCTCTATCCTGCCGATTTTAACATGGATTTAAAAACTGCATTACTATTTTTAACTGACGGGACTTTCTACACCGTCCGGTTGTGTGATTACTACCGCTGCTTTGAATGACTGTTGATGCACGCGGTGCCGACTCCGAGCCCGTCTGCACAACGTCTGCAGCAGCAGCAGCTGACAGAGTTTTCGGTTGGACTAGACGGATACTGAGTTGAAGGAGTTTTTTTTAACCCAAAGACAGTGAAGGTACAACACTTTTATGTAGGCCTACAGTCCAGATTTAAGATATGACCAAAATACAAGCTGTGGTCGCTCACACTAAAGCTCGCTGTGCGCGTGCATGAACCGTGAACCAACCTGTCGGCGGCTGGCTGTAAACAGTGCTGCGCCTATGAGTAATTTATTAATCGCGCGACACAACGAATCGACGACCAAATTCGTTGCCAACGCATTTAGTAATCGATTTTTATCGATTTTATCGATTCGTTGTTGCAGCCCTAATGTGAACTGCATTGTACTCCGAATGTCAAATGTGAAATATTTTCTTAACTTTCTACTTCACCACTTTAAGGGCTGCAGTCACCAGCTACAAACATGACTATTTATTAAATAATTATCTGGCAGTTTCCCAATCGGTTTCCTTGTCGCTAGGGACTTTTGACATCAGCATAATCCAACAGCTGTTCTAAACAAGGAACCAACGTCTTTTACAACATAACAGCCATGTAAATATGAAAACTTACAAGCATAACACCCAGAGTTAACTAAATATTATATTTTATATATATATTTCTTTTTTTATATATATATTTCAACCTATGATGCCTCCTACATATTGTTTGCCTGCAACGTCAAAAATAATTACAGAATGACCCTTTACGAATAAATGACAACAAAACACTTGAATGGTACTGACTTGACTATTAAAACAATGTACTCCATTAACCCCTCCGCTGCCGTCAAACTGGACCCACTCATGACTAACAGCTCCCACAATCGATTCACTCCCAACAGATCCAATTGGTTGATTATTGAGCCTTCCTGCACATATCGCACCATTCACGAGATCGCTCAGGGTGATTGCGAGAGTCAATGGTAAAGTGATTGATATAACAATTGGTTATGCGATTGACAAGTCCTTGGTAAAGTGATTGGTAACGAGAAAGACGAGAGAAAGGGATCGATATGAGAATGGTGAAGTGACGGTAAAGTAATTGATAAAGTGACTGGTTTCAGCATCTCTACAGTGAACTACGGTTTTAACAAGCTCCGTCCAGCCTGGCCTAGGACTAAGTCATCCCTGTGGTGTTTCTCCATGTAGGAGTTTGAGCTGGACGTTGTTGCCATAGTGAACGACACCGTGGGAACCATGATGACCTGTGCCTACGAAGAACCCACCTGTGAGGTGGGGCTCATCGCAGGTACTACAGCACTACACCGACCACCAAACGACCTCAAGCGTAGCTTATCACAGCACACAGAAAGCCCCCTAGTGGTAGGTTAATTCTGACATTAAAGGAAAACCTTGGGATTTTTTAAGTTAAGCCACTTAATAACAGCAAGACCTCGACCCTAGGCCCCTAATAGCCTCAACTGAGTTACCTTACGACAACGAGCCTACCTCCTCCCCAACTCAAAATCAACTTGAGTTAACTAGTTAGTCTTTTGTAGGAATAAGTAAAAAAAAACTGGCTTGATCCCCAACGTCAATGCAAGACTTATTTCGAGGTCATGTCGACGAGTCGTCTGTCGTTGTGATCGTCATGAGGGTCGGTTGTGACCGACGCACGGGTGCGCTGTCCCCAGGGACCGGCAGCAACGCGTGCTACATGGAGGAGATGAGGAACATTGAGTCTGTGGAGGGCAACGAGGGCCGCATGTGCGTCAACATGGAGTGGGGCGCGTTCGGGGACAACGGCTGTCTGGACGACATCCGGACGCAGTACGACCGTGCCGTCGACGAGAACTCACTCAACGAGGGCAAGCAGAGGTGAGACGCCATGTTGAATTTAGAGACTGAGCATGAAGATCAGTCTGTACTCATAAAGGGATTACTGTTCCCTCTTTGGTTCGTTACAGGTTTCAAATAACTAGGCAGACGATGTCAATGTCTGACGATGTCAAAGAGGGATCCCTTGTTCTGTGTTCCTTCTCAGGGTGTTTTCATTCGGAGGGCTAGGGGGTTTAGGGGAGGTCATATAATGCAGGGCCTTCGAAGCTCTTTGAGACTGTTACTGTGATTCAGGTTTACACACATGCAATGGTCTTGAGCTGAGGATGAACAGATGGAGGTTCTGTCCCCTGCCGTCAGGTATGAGAAGATGTGCAGCGGCATGTACCTGGGGGAGATCGTCAGGAACATCCTCATCGACCTCACCAGGCGCGGCTTCCTCTTCCGGGGCCAGATCTCCGAGACGTTGAAGACCCGTGGGATCTTCGAGACCAAGTTCCTGTCCCAGATCGAGAGGTGAGGCCATGCCCACGCTGCTCTGGGGACAGACAGCACTTATCTCTGAAGGTGCTCTGTAACTGTAACACTCACATCTATCAATGCTATGATTTACTATGTATTTATATCAGCATTGCAATGTTAATGACCGACACAGTTGCATGCCTGTAATGCTAAACATCTGAATGGAACGAACAAGGGGAAGAAAGTCCACCAGGATAGTGGTCAGGGGTCAAAAGGTACTGGGTTCAATCCCTATTTTCACAGTCTACCTGTAGGCGTTCCTTGAGAAAGATGCCCAAGCCCTTCCTGCTCCTTCATGACGTGTAACTAAATACGAATTTAGTATTATGCTGTGGTGTTGTTAGTAATACAGTATTGTGTGGTGTTGTTACCTCCCTGTGGTGGAAACACGGGAGACAATACAACCAAAGACATTGAATGAGTCATTCTTGGTAAAGAGATTTTAATCGTAATTACTTTTTACCTGGTTAATTAAAGGATATTGATTAAAGTAAAAGGTTTATTCCAAATCTTTGAAATCATAAGACACATAACAAGGGTTTATCAAAATAGGTCAGAGAGGACGGAACAATTGTGGTAGTGCCAAAACAAAGAAATCTTTGTAACAAAACAAGGCCTTGCTCTCTACTATATCTTAAAATAAATACAACAGAAAGGCCTACCTGGCTTATCTTTAAATACACCTTACCTAAACGATTACATGGGTGGCACCGACCAAAATAACTAGTGACTATAGAAACAATGGTTTAACCCTGCGTGTGTATGTAGAGGGTACCCCCAATTTACGAATGGTTCCCCTCCTCCCCTCACATAACTTGTACCAAAGTACTGTGGGATCTCTAAGAGTGCAACAGCTAAGGGTAACAGCCAAGTACAAAACAAGGAAGACCTAGCAACGGCCGACTGGCAAGGTTAAATGCCAGTTCCCAGTCTGAGGCAACCAATAGCAGCAGGATCAGACTGCACAGGGGAACTCCAATCAATCAATAGGTCAATATAAATAGGAGTAAACAGGAGAGGGAGAGAAAGAAAACAAGGTGGGAAGAACAAACCACCACATTGCCCCAGACGGCACGTAACAGGTGCTGACGGTAGTCTTGAGGTGGAGTGTTAATTGTAGTCTTGAGGTGGAGTGTTGACGGTAGTATTTTGTAGTGTCAATGGAAGTATCGTGGTGTTGTGTTAATGGTAGTACCGGTAGTGTTAATGGGAGTATTGAGGTGTAGTGTTTATGGTAGTATTGTGGTGCAGTGTTAATGGTAGTATTATGTGGTGTAGTGTTAGTATTGTGGTGTAGTGTTCATGGTGGTATTGAGGTGTAGTGTTAATGGTAGTATTGTGTAGTGATTATGGTAGTATTATGGTTTAGAGTTGATGGTAGTATTGTGGTGTAGTGTTCATGGTAGTATTGTAGTGCAGGGTTAATGGTAGTATTGTGTAGTGATAATGGTAGTATTGTGGTTTAGAGTTAATCATAGTATTGTGGTATAATGTTAATCTTAGTAGTGGTGCTGACGTGTTAATAGTATTATTGTGATGAGGTAGTAGTATTTTGGTGTAGCATTAATTCTAGTATTGTGGTGTAGAAAATTGTAGACGAGGAGGGTTTTAGGAGGTCTGGGGGTCTATAGGTTTAAGGACTTTAAAGAGCCAAGAAGCCACTGTCACAGATGAAATTCAAACATGAAGGGGATTCAAATAATCCGCTTTTGGCTGAGGGTTTGAGGGAAAGAGGGGGGCGCCTTATCCCCATGGTTACGACCCAGGCCAACTTTATGATACTTTTTAAGTACCGTCATTTTTGTAACTGTTACGAGTGTTATAATCAGAGATGTTGTGTATGAAATGTGCAATCAACCGTGGCGTTATACTAAAGGTGTCTGGGAAGCCTCGTACGCAGATATTAAATACATCGCTGCTCAGACAGAGCTTCACCATCGACACACAACATAGCGTTACACAATAAGTGTCAAAAGTTCAACCTTCTGCTGCACACACAGAGCTCCACATGTCCACACAAATTGCACAGAAAACACAAAAAATGAACGCCTCCTGTGTTCGCTGCAGAGTGGAACGCTCATGTAGGGTTTCTTGGGGAGAATGGCCAAAAACATAGGATTTTATCCCTTTCTTCTCTAAAATGGGTACTCATTTCCGTAACAGTGGTAAAATGGCGTTGATTACCATGTTGAAGATCATATAAGACAAATGACCACGTTTAAAACAATAAAGGTGGTTTTGGTTTCGCTGGCTCTTTAAAGACGACCTTAGCCTCCAGGAACAGCTGCCCAGTATCCAGTGACTGTCCTGGCTGACCCTCTCTCTCTCTCTCTCTCTCTCTGTCTCTCTCTCACTCTCTCTCTCTCTATCTCCCCCCTCCCTACTCTCTCGCTTTCCATTCTTTTCTCTCACCCCCTCCCTCCCTCTTAAACCTCCCCCTCCTCCCTCTCTCCTCACCTCTATCTCCCCCTCCCTCCTTTCCTTCTCTGTCATTCTCTCTTACCAATATCCCCCCACTCTCTTCACCTCTCTCCCCCCACGTCCTCTCTCTCCTCCCGACTCTCCCCCCTCCGTCACTCCAGTGACCGTCTGGCCCTGCTCCAGGTGAGGGCCATCCTGCAGGGTCTGGGTCTGGACAGCACCTGCGACGATAGTATCATCGTGAAGGAGGTGTGTGGGTCCGTGTCTCGCCGCGCCGCGCAGATCTGCGGAGCCGGCATGGCCGCCGTGGTGGACAAGATCCGGGAGAACCGCGGGCTGGACCACCTGGACATCACCGTGGGGGTGGACGGAACGCTCTACAAGCTCCACCCACAGTAAGAAAGAACCAACGGCTTGGTAGCTTCCTCCAATAGTGCCCACAAACAAACAGTCCACACATTTAGATTCTGTGTTAACAGGCCACTGTGCATGCTCGCGGGCCGAGGGTCGGAGAGGCTTCTATGTACATTGATACAACTGGGACCTAAGCACTCAATTTGGACTCAGACGTGAATGCTTAGTCTGTGTTCCAATCATCAAGGACAAACTCTTCCTACACCTACCCTCGCGACTTATTGAAATGTTCCTCACAATTATCTCAATTATCTCACTGCCTTAAACGCAGCAACCATCTTTTCTCAGATATCTAACCCACAGCCTTCATTTTGCCATTCTTAAACCATCTATTTAAAAGATGTTCGGTTAATATTGTATTGATATAACTTTTTGTGTGCTAAATGAAGATATATATATTTTGAGTTTTGCATAGCCTTAATGTTACGCAACTTTGCATCTTAAAGGTGAAAGGAGGTGGTTAACATGGGTACGATGCGTTGTTGGTTGGCCGTTTCTGATAGGTCGAATCTTTGTGCCAATTAGAAACCGCCCCGCCTGGCAATCACAGTTGCTTGTTTGTGTTCAGGTTTGTGTCTGTTGCGATGGCATCGGGACTCACGCCTTACTTCCTGTTTCGCAGCTTCTCAAGGATCTTCCACCAGACAGTGAAGGACCTGGCCCCGAAGTGCGACGTCAACTTCCTGCTGTCGGAGGACGGGAGCGGGAAGGGGGCGGCACTCATCACCGCCGTGGGCTGCCGTCAGCGGGAACAGGAAGCCCAGCAGCACTAAGTCGAGAAACAGTCACCATCACCCTGCCTCCCCCCTCAACATCCACCCAGCTCCCTGCCTCCCCCCTCTCACCATCACCCACCCTCCCTCCCTCCTCTCACCCTCACCCACCCTCCCTCCCTCCTCTCACCCCCCCTTGTGTGCATGTGTCTCGCCTCCTCTATCTCTCTGTCTCTTTCTCTGTGTGTCTCTCCCTCACCGTCTCTCTTGCCCCTTTTCTCTCTCGCTTCCTGTCTGCATCCCTCTCCCCCTCTCTGTCTCCATCAACTCGCCCATGGCAGCCGTGACTCTGACTCGGCCCCTTCAACTATGCCTCAGCCCTTTCCACAGGAAGAGCTATCCGTGCATACAGGGCAGAATGATTGCTACTACAGATATCCAAATTAAAGCTTCATATTTATTTATACTGCACCAGCCATTATTAGTTCGTCCCTTGTACATTTTACTTTATCGCTTGTTGTTCATAGTATAAATCTAAACGTAGGTGTGCAATGTTTGTGTATTGACAATTGTATTTTTATATTGAGGACAAAATATATATATATATATATATATATATTTATATATATATATATATAATTGTATTTATATAGCAAATGTCACTTTGAATCCCAGGGGATGTGAGGGTTTGCACCACGGATATGAAAGAGGAACAACAATTTGGTTCTCTTTACTTTTGACGCGATCAGTAGAGGGTGGTCTAGATTGAACACGGGGGGGGGGGGGGCGTCTTGTCTTGTGATCTGAGAACCTTAAAGTGGTTCCAGAAAGGGCTCACTGCATGGGGCAGAATACAGGGTCACGGCTGCAGGTCCGTCCTCGTCTGATGTCCAACGCGCAGCTCAACTGCGTGCTAGCCCACTAACACATCCTCTGCCTCCATGTCCAAGCTTCTCAAATTAAGTCTATGTTCTGGTCGCTGAATCCACGCTCACCCATTTTAGATGTTGTGTTAACCACCAGGTCCTTGCATAATGGAACCATAAATGTTTTTGGGGGCACCCCCTCCTGAGAAGACAGGGGATTCCCAGCGTGTTTTGTATGTGTGTTTGTTGCAGAGCATTGGAGTGTCCTTTACTGTGAAATAACACGTATAGCTTTGACTGTCCACACTGCCCACCAGCCTGCATGCCTTACATCACCTCTTCGATCAACACCCGTTCCTTTTAGTCGTTGTTGTTTATAACACCAGTATTGATTCGTGATCAAAACGTTGAAGTGAATTCATTAAAACAATATTTTGTTGTGATGTCAATCTTGTGGATTTTTTTTTGCACAAAGAACTTAAAGCTCAAATTGTAGGATTACTTGAAAACCATCCCATAAATCCAAAATAAGTTATTCTAGCGTTATAAAGATTGTTCAGTCTACACAACACAGCTAAATTCAGTGGTTCGTAGAGAAGCAGGTCATGCATTTAAACATTAAAAATCCAAGTGGAAATCCTTTTTATCCAGTGTCCCACAGTGCAATACAAACACACGCGACAGAAGAAGCATTCTGCAAGCCGCCACTGCTCTGCACATTGCAGCACCTTGGAAGAGGGAGGGATACGCCTGCACAGAGAGAGAGAGATAGGGAGAGAGAGAGAGAGAGAGAGAGAGAGAGAGAGAGAGAGAGAGAGAGAGAGAGAGAGAGAGAGAGAGAGAGAGAGAGAGAGAGAGAGAAAGAGAGAGAGAAAGAGAGTTGCTCGCTGGCTGTCATTCTTTGTTTACAATGCATGCACTTCCACCTGCGAAAACACTAACCATCGACCAGCCACTGCACACCACAGGTTAGTTATGGGGGTGGATGCACAATGCATTTGGCGATATAACAAGATAGCCAAAAGTGGAACGTGGAAACGGGGTGTTAGCTGCTAGTTAGCTGACAGGCTAACGGCTGCTAATGCCTAGTGGCTAGGCATGCTAGCTAGCTGCTAACGTAGTGAATGTGTTGTCTTTTAACTGTAAATAAAAGGGTGTTGTTTCACCGTCTTAACGTTCAGCTACGCATGTGGACGGGTAGCCTGGGTTATCTGACAATGTCATTATAGTTCGTTGCGTCGCGTTTTAAGGATATTATATGGGGAAAACGGGGCAGCTAGGTTTTTTCTCAGCTATTTGGCTGCTTGCTTTTCCGTTTGTCAATATGTTTTGTCGTCTAAAAAAGACGTTGGCGATTCGATTTCTTCCAATCCACCACGGTTTGCGTTTGTTATACCTGACACCGTTTCATTGCTGCACATTCAATTGCAATGTGTCCCCCGTATACAATGCACAGCTCTTATCTCAACTTGCATGCAGACATAGGCGTCGCAGGACGGGCCGCTACCGGAGCGGTATGTCCAAACAACCCCAAATACCTCACCTTATAAACTAATCGGCCTCGCGCGAGGCACGTGGTAATTGGCCAGAACAGGTGTTCAACTGGCCAAGCGGCACGCGGGGGATGATTGATTAATTGACTTGCTTTTTAATTTGATAACTGGCTGATGAAATGGTATTATTAATATTGAAACAGTTATCTATGTAATGGTTCATTGTAATGAAATCCATTCAGATTCATGAATATATATCAGAGAGAAATACACGACCACCGGTTATCACTGTTAATCCTATCTAACCGAATAATTGTCAAACCAGTAAAAGATCTCTATTGTTATTGTCGTATCATTCTGATCAAATGCTGTTGATTTCTTGGGGAGATTTCAGAAGAGACTGACTGAACCCGCCTGAGAGAGAGAGAGACACCGAGAGGAAGACGCTTCTTCTCCCCGAGGCGTCCCCCGCCTCATGCCTGTCTAAAGAGGAGACAGCGGCCCCACCGTGGCCCATGAACTGTTCCAGTTTCCCTCCCTGCCGCCCACCTCCTCCCTCAAGCTGACGCAGAACCCCAGACACCTGCCCCCCCTCTCCAACCCTCACCCCCACTCCCACCCCAACATGGTGTCGGGCACGGAGACGGTGCACTACATCCACCTGCACAACTCCAGCCAGTCGGTGCTGGAGGCCCTGCGCACGCAGCGGCGCGAGGGCCTGTTCTGCGACGTCACGGTGCGCATCCACGACGCGTCGCTGCGCGCGCACGCCTGCGTGCTGGCCGCCGGCAGCCCCTTCTTCCAGGACAAGCTGCTGCTGGGCCACTCGGAGATCTCGGTGCCGCCGCTGGTGCCGGCGGAGACGGTGAAGCAGCTGGTGGACTTCATGTACAGCGGCTCCCTGGTGGTGCTGCAGTCGCAGGCGCTCTGCATCCTCACGGCCGCCAGCATCCTGCAGATCAAGACGGTGATCGACGAGTGCACGCAGATCATCTCCCAGAGGAAGGCGGCGGCGGCGGCGGCCGGGGCGGCGGCGGCGGCGGCGGCCGCTGCGGCGGCGGCTGCCGCTGCAGCAGGGGACGCCATGCTTGGGGGGATCCACCCCAAGCAGGAAGAGCGCGGTGGCGGGGGGAAGGGGCGGGACGGCGGGGGGAGCTGCGCCGGCGGCGGGAGCGGGTACCCGACGTTCTCTAACTTCATGGCGGAGTGCGCCGCGAGCAACATGGGGGGCGGCGGCGGGGGCATCGCGGTCAGCGAGAGTGGCGGCGGCATGGAGGCCAACGCCGTGGGGCTGCTGGGGCTGGGGGACATGGGCCCCGGGGGGATGCTGGGAGGGGGCGGAGGAGGAGACCCCCTGGGGGGCGGCGGCGGCGGAGGAGGAGGAGGGGGCGGGGGCGCGGCCCTCATGAAGCAGAGCCCCGGCTGCGCGCAGGACGTCCGCTACAAGCTGCGCGACCTGCTGGCGCAGACGGCCAACGGCGCCAGCAGCACGGGCAGCCTGTCGGCTAGCTGCAGCTCCGGGGTGGGCAGCGTGGACAGCGTGGGGCGGGCGGGGGCGGAGCTGGGGGACGACCTGGTGAACATGGAGCGCTACAGCGAGGAGGAGGAGCTGCTGGAGGACCGCGGCGAGCGTGGGCGCGACGGCGAGCGAGACGTGCGGGGCGCCGGGCACAGCCGCAAGCAGAGGCAGCCGCTCCGACTCCAGGTACAGCAGGGGGGGGGGGGGGGTGCTGGGGGTTGGGGGTGGGGTTGCCATGGTTACCGCTGTCAGGCATGCGGCGCTGCAACCGCTTCTCCTTGCCGTTCTTTTTTTTTTTTTTTTTTTTTTTTTTTCTCTCTCTTTCTCTCTCTCTCTCTCTCCCGCTCCTGCTCCTCTGCTGCTTTCCATTTCTCTCTCACTGCATTAGCGCACATCCCTGCCTCCACTCCTCCTGACAGGCACACGCGCCAGCCGCTGCCTCCTGATCCTCCTGGAGCAGAGCCGGGCGCTCCCATGGACTGCTGCCTGCATGCTGTGGGTCCCGGGGCCGCCACTTAGCAACTCAAGGACCTGCTGGGCTCTGCCGGGCCACAGTTTGTAACCCTCTGTTGTGTGTGTGTGTGTGTGTGTGTGTGTGTGTGTGTTGTCTTGTGGCGGCGGCGGCGGTGGTGGTTGCTAGGTGATGGGAGGAGAGGGTGTGGTGGTGAAGGATGAAAGCGTCCAGGATGCGGACGGCAGCGTCTACGCTCTGCAGGGCCGTAGGCAGGACGGAGAGGACGAGGGGAACCAGGACTCCATGACCAGCTTCGGACAGGTGGGCCCACGCATCTCCTCCATATCCCCACCCTCCTCTCCCCCGTACCGTAGCCCTAACCCTGACCCTCATGCAGTGATACGCTTCACATCTCCAGAGCAATTACTTATCAGGTCATTTCACGCTTTTCTTACTAAATCAATAACTTTGATCTCCTAAATTATAAATGAACACCTTCGTCGTTAGGTAATTAAGTAGTGAATTGCTAATAGTTGTATTGGAGAGTCGATTTGAGTATTGATTTCCTCCGAAAGAGTCCATGTCAAGATGTGTTTCAACTCTAACTTGTATTTGTATCAGACAGTAACTGTGATTTGCAGAGCAGCTCAACACATTTATGGGTAAATATTCAAGTGGCCCATTCCACCGAAATATTTATGTTGTACATTAGTGTGTCTTTGATTCTATTCGGCAGTCAGGCAGATGTGTACAGGGGATGTGAAATCGAAAAGACTTCCCGTTTTCGTCGAACATAGTTTGTAATAGTTCAAGTGGATTTTTTTTAAGCATGGAGCATACTGATCTATGGTAGTGGCATTATTAAGCTGAACCTAAACAAGGGGATCTAAAAGATTTGAATCAAAAGTATCTTAAATCCATCAAAATCAAAGAATAATAGCATATTAATTTTTCACGGTTTGGTTTTATTCCATCTAAATTGAGTTCGAACCTCAGTGTTCCTAAGGCTGGTAAAAGTTAGGATGTTAGGAGAGATTGAAAGGGAGGAGGTGAGGAGAGAGTGGAAGCTAGGAGGTGAGGAGAGAGTGGAAGCTAGGAGGTGAGGAGAGAGTGGAAGACAGGAGGTGAGGAAAAAGTGGAAGACAGGAGGTGAGGAGAGTAAAGGGTAGGAGGTGGGAAACTGGAAGCTAGGAGGTGAAAGAGTAGAAGCTAGGAGGTGAAAGAGTAGAAGCTAGGGGGTGAGGAGGGATTTGAAGCTAGGGGGTGAGGAGAGAGTGGAAGGAGCTCTGTAGATCTGAGCTCTGCTGCAGTGCTCTGCAGCCGATGCTATAAAGGGAGTTTGGAGACGGTAGAGAGATGGAAACAGAAACTCCCGCGCTGCCTCCCAGGGTTCTGCATCACACCACTCGGCAGCAGTACGCAGCTGGATCAGACGTCATTGACTCTGAATCCCAGGATGCGCTGGCATGCAGAGCCAAAGTGCTTGTGCTGCCCGTTAGGCCTGCAATGCCCGTAGGTAAATTAACCGCTTTGATTGTTGTGGTCTAAAAGTGTCTAAAATACAGTGCTATGCAAGTCCCTGCTTGAATCTATTTATTTGATAATTAAATGAATTGATATTTGCCGTGTGTGTGCCGTAAGTGTTTGTGGTTTAGTCAGAGTTGTCAAGAGCCTGACTTGGGAGGCTTGATGACTGGTTAGAGAAACTGTCGGACTACATATACCACGCCCACCGCATAACAACCAGCCCGGGCAGGCTGTAGGCACGTGGCACCCTAGTGAAGAGAGAATGTGAATCAGTGAACATTGTTAGCATGGGTGACAGCAGTGGGAACCAAACACCCAGCCCTGGCAGTGTAAATGACTTGCTCTACCAGTCGAGCTACACAGGGAATCGAACATCCAACCCTGTCATTGTTAATGCCTTGCTCTGCTCTCTGCTTCCCTCTCGTGGTGACGTGTTTGTGTGTCTGTGTGAGAACCTATTTCATTGTGTTGTTTTTATTTGGCAGGACTTCTACGATGAGCAGGCTGTCTTTCCAGAGAGCTTCTGGCCCCAGAGCGAACCAGCCCAGCCTATGACCTTCAACCCCAGAGGGAGGGTCAACAAGCCTCTGACCCCACCCCCAACCTCTCAGTCCATCAACAACCAGGTTAGTTCTCTGTCGGTCTGTCCGTCAGTCTGTCTTGCTCTCGCTCTGTCTCTCTCTGTCTGTCTTGCTCTCTCTCTTTCTGTATGTCTTGCTCTCTCTCTTTCTTTGTCTGTCTTGCTATCTTTGTCTCTCTCTCTGTCTTTGTGTCTGTCTATCTGCCTGTCTTTCTTGCCGTCTCTCTCAGTCCCTCTCTCTCGTGTGGGTTGTTTATAATGTCATTAGTGTCTTTCTGACGTATGTACGAGTGTCATTACTGTCTGGTGATGGTGGCACTATAGGCTGTTGTCATGGAAACCGATATGCTCGGCGTAAAGAACACTATTAAGCTCCACATGAGGTTTCTTGTCTGTCTCCCACTCTCTCTCTCTCTCTCTCTCTCTCTCACTCTCGCTCTCTCTCTCTCTCTCTCTCTCTCTCGCTCAGCTTCTGTTCCAGTACCCCCTGAGCCAATCCCAGCCGGCGCCCTACTTCGTGGGCGGGCCCATGGGCGGGATGGACAGCATGGCGGGCTCAGAGCCCAGTCAGCAGGCTCCGCCCCCGGCACCGCACACCCCTGCCTCAGCCCCGCCCACCTCCTCCTGCTCGGCTGGCCCCTCCCCCTCCTCCCAGGGGTCCGAGACGTCCTTCGACTGCACGCATTGTGGGAAGTCCCTGCGCTCGCGCAAGAACTACAGCAAACACATGTTCATCCACTCTGGTGAGAGCCTGCGGCCGCACTCTGTGGTGCAGTGCAGACACACAACGCAAACACAAACAAATGGGCCCCACGCCAGCCGCCCAGTGGATTTGTGCATGTGTGTAGGCAACATGCCTTGTCGCAGGTTTTAGTCCCCACCTGCGAGGCTGTGCTGTGTCATTCCCTCTCTTTTTAAAACTCTCATGTCCATCTTACCCTCTCCTGTCCGTAAAGGGCAAAAAAAAGCATGACACATATTTTCTACCGTGTGTGTGTCTGTACATATGTGTGTTTGTGTGTGTATGTATGTATGCATGCATGTATGTACCGGTACATGAGTGTCATGTATATTTGTGTAAAGTGTGTGTATATGAATGTGTATTGATGCGTCTGTGTGTGTGTTGTGCCCTGCAGGCCAGAAACCTCACCAGTGCTCCATCTGCTGGCGCTCCTTCTCGCTGCGGGACTACCTCCTGAAGCACATGGTGGTGCACACGGGCGTGCGCGCTTTCCAGTGCTCCGTGTGCGGCAAGCGCTTCACGCAGAAGAGCTCGCTCAACGTGCACATGCGCACGCACCGCGCCGAGCGCACCTTCCAGTGCGGCGTGTGCCACCGCGCCTTCACCCACCGCACCCTGCTGGAGCGCCACGCCCTGCAGCACGCGCACCACAACCCCCAGGGGCCCGCCGGCCACGGCCCGGGGGCCCAGGGGCCCTCGCCCACCAAGCACAGTCCGCCTGGTCTGGGGGGGCCCTCAGGTATGACAGGGGCCGGCGGCGGCGGAGGAGGAGGCATGGTGGGGGGCATGGCGCCCATGGCCGGACACACCCTCGAGCACTTGGAGCGAGCGAGGGAGAGGGAGTAGAGCGAGAGAGAGAGAGAGAGAGAGAGAGAGAGCGAGAGAGAGAGCGAGAGAGAGAGAGAGAGAGCGAGAGAGAGAGAGCGAGAGAGAGAGCGAGAGAGAGAGCGAGAGAGAGAGCGAGAGAGAGAGAGAGAGAGACAGAGAGAGACAGAGAGAGAGAGAGAGAGTGAGAGAGGACATATAGAATCCCCCCCCCCCCCCCCCCCCTTCACTCTGTCCTTGACTAGCCTGTTAGTCCTTTCTATCATTAGTCCAAACTTCCACGTTTCAACACAACGCCAAAATAAGCGGTCTTAATGTTGGGTTGTTTTTCTTATCCCCCTCATCAAACATATTACTATTATTGTACACAACCTGGAGGAGGACGTGAGACTTTATTGTCCTGATGTCTGCAGCCATGCCGGTGTCTAGATACTGGCTTGAATCCTGTTCCACTACACGTCCGACAGATGGGCACAGACGTTATCAACCGACGCGTGTGGATACTAGTTGCTAGTTATGGGGCGGCGCTCTGAAGACGGTGCGAGTTGTGCGTTATGATGAATCAAATGAGTGCAGGGAACCTCGTGTTTTTACAAAGGGTCACCAAAGACTTCATGAGAACAGGTGGAGTGGGAAGAGAGGAGGTTTTTTTTTGATATGAGAGGAGATGTGGGGGGAGTGCGGGGTCGGGGGGGGGGGGTCTGAGTGGCCAAGGTGATGGATATAAATATTAACTTGCACCATGCATTCATGAAAGGTTTCAGAATATCGATTGGATTATAGGGACGGAAAATGCACAAAGAGAACGGCGGAATGTAGGAGACACCCAGGTGCCTGATCGGGTGTGAAGCCGGTTTGAAAAAGAAGGATGTGAGGAAGGAACTAGGGAGTAGAAGTAGTTTTTCACACGTGTGACCTAGGAATGTTGTTGGATACGAATTAAAAAACGGGTCCATCCTATTTAGGAGAAATTTCACGACGAACCTTAGCTCTGTCCTTCCACTGTCAAACTCAACGTCGTCAAAAAGCAAACTTGATTTATTTTTTTTTCGTTAATTTTTTTTGTAACAACTTTGTGTCAAAGTGGGACTTCCGATGCTAGGCTATCTAAAGGCTAAGCTAGCGCGTTCTAGTTCAGGGCGTTCGGGTTCTCCAGCGATCTGGTCGTCTTTTACAGCAGAAATCCTCAGGTTCTTAACTGTCGTTCCTTTGTTTGGGACGTTTGGAACAAATCCTCAACCATTACGTGCAGGCCGGGCTTTACCAGAGCTGTAGAGATGTCCTTCAGGGCCCTGTCGGTCCAACCAGTGGGTCTTCTTGTCTGTTCGGGAAGGCCTTTTACAGAACGGTAACTTCTTAAGTTTGCCGAAAGATAGCCCGAATTTGTACCACGTGGTTGATGTGACAGCTGTTTTGGCTGTTTTGGCTGTTGGTTAGATGATGAATTTAAAGGTGAAAATCTTTAGTGGGACAACTCTTAACAAGTTAAAGACTCAAATTTGATGTAGTTTGTGTGAGCTCTAGCGAAGCGCCTGTCCTAAACCTGGACAGGCGCATCATTTGAACAAGTGACCCTATTTAGGTTTTCCAGGTCGCTAGCTGGCTCTGACGTGGTGCTGG
This sequence comes from Gadus macrocephalus, assembly GCF_031168955.1. Classification (NCBI taxonomy): domain Eukaryota; kingdom Metazoa; phylum Chordata; class Actinopteri; order Gadiformes; family Gadidae; genus Gadus; species Gadus macrocephalus. The sequence goes on from NC_082384.1 coordinate 9,256,287, forward strand.
AGTAAAATAAAGAGGAGGAGGAGGGAGGAGGCACGACGCAACAGCGGCGTGAAATATACTCGCCATCATCAGACTTTTTTGCTACAGGCGCCACCGCCGGGATCATATACCTCGAATATACAGAGGACTCTCCTTCTGTGGTTTTTAAATGTTTGGGAAACATTTGAGCATGTTTTACACACACTCACGCACACACACTCATACCTACAAATACCTCGGTGGTCCAAAGAGATAATCTTCTCGTGTTTTAAGCTAAGTCGAAAAAGAAAAGCGGCCGTCTTAAAGCCAGTGGTGGACCCGTTCACTTTTTGAAACCTTACTAAAGAAAAATCAATGTAAAATAAATAATAATCTTGTTTGTCGCTGTGATGCTAGGTTTGCTATGCGTGGGTCATGTGAATTTCTGAGGCAGTGCGTGTCATAGAACTGTATCCAGCTAAAGAGCCATTCTAATCTATTTGGCCGGGTGAAACTCGTCTGAATCATGACAAATCAATGATGTTTTTATCAAGATCGCTGTTGACTTTATGTTCGTATGGTCTCCGGTCGATAAGTGAGACTGGTTGAAAAAAAAAAAAAGGAAAGAAAAAAAAGATAAAATGCTTTTTCTCTCTTTAATACACTTTTGTTATTATTTTTAGACAAACTAAATCGAAAACGAAAATGTACAATCACCCCAAGAATTTTGACCAAGTCAAAAAAGTGATAGTGTTGGTTATCACAATAATATTTATTACAATTTGATCTCTCTATGCACAATTATGTTTGCACATCATGTTGTTTAGCCCTAGATGTTGTGATCCCGGAGTATTTGGCCTGGTTGGCTTTTTTACCTAAAAAAGTTTGCCATGGTAGTACTTCCTTGTGTTTGATCATTTTAGATGTTCATCCATCCAAGAATCGTTATGGAATTAAGCATTTTTTAGAAAAAATGTTGTCTTCTGAATGGCACTATTGCATTGTGGAATTTCCCCCATAATTTTGAGACTTTTTTGACCAAATAGTTTGAGTGTATATAGAAGTAAAAACTGGGAAAAATCATGAAGTTATAAGAAGACTTACTTTGGTTGTCTGGATTTTGAATCAGTGAGACCCAGGAAGAAAGCCCCAATTAAATCATTTCTTTCCGGATCTCACTTTAAAACATTGGCATGAAATGTCCCCCGTTTTAAATGGGGACCCATTGACTTGTTTACGTAGAGTTGGCCCGCAGACGCACCGCTACGCACCTCAAAGATGGACACCTCACACCTGCCGTAAGGTCCCGGTGAACGCCGACCTTTACTGTAGCCGCACCTACACTTTACTAACTGTTAACCGATATTTTGTGAAGCACAAAATGTTTGAAGCTTTTATTTTGGAAAGTATTTACCTCATCAGTCCATGTTGCGGCCTCTCTGGTAGGAAGCAGTGTGTCGAGTTGCCATGGAGACGCCTGTGCTCTGTACAGTACTGTGTTACCGCCATGCATCGTAAGCGTTCTGCGTCACCACGCATCGTCCTTCTGTCTCTACTTTTAAGTTTAGGTTGTCGCTTTTTTTTTTACCATTATGTTTTAACTTCAGTGAAATGACACAAGAAAAAAAAAGATTTTTTCTAAAGAAAGCATTTGTCATTTGTCATGAACTACATCCTTTATGTATAAAAAGACTAAAGGCATGATTTAAAATGTTATCAAAACCTTAGATGTTGTATTCGATGAATTGATTGAATTTCTCTAAATGATTTCAAAGATTTCTTTCTCCAAATAAATCCTTCTATGGCTTTAAGCCGAACACCTGTCCTCTGTCATTCATTTGAAATGGTTTCTCTCTCATCAATGAATGTTTCTGTCTGTTTAAAGATAATCTTCCTTCCTTCCTGTGTTAGTCCTGCCAGATCATACTCCTATAATTTGTAAAAGGCGTTAAGAACCGCTAGAGCCTCCTTATGTTGCCCTGGTTGGGACTCATTTCCTTTGATTTATAGTCATTTAAACTTAGTTAGGCCACTTGATACATGCATAAAAAACCTGTTTGTTGAATATATTCAGAATCAAACAGACCTGGTAACACTGCTGTCCTCCTGTAGCTGTAATAAGTCCTCCCAGATCTGTTGAGATGTTAGTCCTACTTCCAGCTCTGTTGAGATGTTAGTCATACTAACAGTTCTGTTGAGAGAGGTTAGTCCTACTACCAGATCCGTCAAGCGGTTAGTCCTACCAGATCGATTGAGAAATTAATCAAACCCGATCTGTCAAGATGTTTGTCCTTCTACCAGATCTGTTGGGATATTAGTCCTAATACTAGCTCTGTCAAGAGCTTAGTCCCACCAGATCGGTTGAGATGTTGTCCTCCTATCGGTTGAGGTATTGTCCTACTACCAGATATTGTATGTTGTATGTCAATCCTACTACCAGATCTTTTAGGATGTTATTCCTACTTGAAAATCTGTGAAGATGTAAGCCCTACCGGATCTATTGAGATGTCGGTCCCACCAGATCTTAGATAAGGCATAAAGTTCTCAGATATCCTGAAGCTCCGGGCTTCGAAGGTCTGTCCGCCAGCGCCCCGGCCCTGGCCAGGAGGCATCTGTTACCCAGCAAACATCTGTTCCTCTTGGTCTTTATTTCCCAGCATGCCGAGGGACAAACGGGCTCTCCCTAGGGGTGGCCCTTTTGTGTGGCCCATTGTTGTTAGTTCCATCATTGTCTGCCCAGGCCTGCTCCTAGAGGGGCTGTAAAGAAGCAGATGATTTACTGATCTGTATTCAGCATTCAGCAACAGTGGGCCACTTTCTTTACACATTAACCCTAGCATAATATGTTACAACCTATCATGATGCATGACACCAGTGCGTTCACAGGAACGGACGATGAGATCGAACGCCAGATAGAGTTGAACACGTTGAATACTGAATAGTAACATGGGGAGTGCTACATTATATATAATTATTATTAACAGAGTTAGGCTGAGTTTGATAGAAGGGGAGGTGTTAATGAGGAAGAGGTATATTTACATTTAGTCATTTTAGTAGACTATACTTGTAACCATGTGAAAACTCTACTTTGTCTAAATCAGAAAACCCAGTTACTAAATGGAAGTATCTCATCAGACATAGATGATTCCAAATCTAAACCTAACTTCCCTCTTGTTTCAGTAGGGATATGGCGATTAGGGAGGAGAAGGAGGGAGGGGGAGAGAGGAGGGCACCATTCGGGCAGGGTGGAACTTTTTGTTTTTTAATTACGGCGTCCACTCCCCTGTTTCCACGGAGACAACCTGCTGGCGGGGTTCACTAGCTGAGGACAACGGATGTTCCTGATTACCTTCAGCCAGTGCAGGAGAGACCTGCTGCTCTGTCTGCTGCTGGCCACTTGCTCCGTTCCACCGCCATTGTTTCATCACAGAGGTCTGACCTCTGGCAGATGCGGATACAGTTGGGGCCCCCAAAAATCACAAGGAAATAAAATAAAGAAACATTTAAAAAATCTTGGAGTTTAAACGGGTTGAATGTGTGAAATGGTTTGGATGCAACATTTGGTATTAGGATGTGTGCTGAAGTGATTAGATGTTTATAGTGTTCTAAAGCTATCTCAGAATGCTAACTATTTGGTTAGTATGTTGGTGCTAGATGGCTAGCCCCTTTCCAGTTTGTTTGACATTGAATAAAAAAAATATAAAGTGGTGGCACACATCAAGATTTCAGGTTTAATAAGATTTATTTGGAAAAATAGTCTTAGCTAATTCCTTCATTCAAACACATCCAAGGAGACAGTAGCATCATAACAATTTGTACAATCCCTCTTAAATAAGATATTTTTTAAAACAGCGTCCCATTGACCTGAAGTGCCTTTGCAAATATAAAAGAACAATTTAAATAAATCAGACATCACAAATATACATAACACAAAATAAAAATAACGAACTCATTAAATTAACTTAAATTAAATCATAATCATTTTAAATCATAACATTTTTCTCTTTTTTTCCTCTTTACAATAAAATAAAATAACGACTGAATCTGTGTATCAAAACGTACTCCGGAAAGGAGTTTCTTGTGTTCTTCAAAACGATTAACAATACTATGTCATATAAATGGTTTGGAGGGCGCGGGGGCATCGAAAACGCACTTGGGTTAACACAGTGATCAAGTACACATGCGGTCTCCGCGGGCGCGCGGCCCGGGAGACCAGTGGCCAGTATGGCCAAACATCCACCGTTCTGATGCTGCGCTCAGCAAACAGCACGTGGTTCAAGAAGAGGCCTGGGTGCAAATGTTGCAAGAAAAAAAGAAAATACGATGAACCACGACGAAAAAGCCAAGAAAAGGAATGAACCCTAACGTTTCCGTTTAACAGGAAATGGAGAACCTCGCGAGTCGTTGTCGTCATCCCATTGGCGACTTTCATGTCCGACGTTTGGAAAAAGTTAAATAAATGAAGAGCGGTCGACCCCCCACCAGCCCTAAAAGCCCCTACACCCCCAGAAAACCAACCCCCCCAACAAACACAAAGCTAAGTGACGCACGAGTTCACTGTTGAAAGGTTCAACATTTGAGTCCCTTTGCCAGGTCTGGTCCCACCGGCGTGTCTGGCCTGCCCGTAGTGAGCAGTGGACAACCAGCTCAGTCTGAATATCAGTTAAACCTCTTAGTATGAGCAGCAGGCTGGAGGTGGACCCCCCTCGCCCAGGGGTAGAGCAGCATTTAAGGAGCATAAAAACTCTCCCATATAGAACACCAGCAACAGGCCTTTAAACCTGCGGAGAGGAGAAGAAATGATTCAGTTAGTATAGTGACAAGTAACTGGGCACAATGGTGTGCCGAGTGTGTTATGTCGATGTGTTATGTTCCTGATCATATTGTTTGATGATTTAGCATACTGGATGTGTGCGTCTACATTGCTACTAGTCTTATTGTCTGCACAATACTGTGAGAGTAGGAACACGTAGTGTATATATTTTTCTAATTTTTTCTTACCTGGAGAGAGAGCGAGAGAGACACACAGACAGACAGACAGACAGACAGACAGACAGACAGACAGACAGACAGACAGAAGGTCTGAGACTCACCTCAGTTGCGATTATACATTCGTCCTTCTCTTCTGACATCACAAACACAGATTTGTACTTGGTGTCCGCACATGCAGACATTTCTGGAGTGTTCTTCTCTGACGCATCGCTGAGGGAGGAGCAAGAAGGAGACGTTAGGATGTTAACAACTGATGGTGGTTTACATGCACTGTTTTTTTATACACGTGTTGGATCCTGCCCATCTTTGTATTCAGCTACATATGCCGTCCTCTACCGTTCTTTTATGTTTGGGATGTTTTTTATCCCAAACCCTCTGACTCAACCTAAGGTTGTTTTAATGCTTCGGATCAACGCTGAGCGAGGGAGCAGAGGACAAGCATACCTTTTTAAACGTTTGCTGCGTTTCTCCTCAAACTCAAACGAGTCGAGGGCCTGGCCCTTCTCCTGGCAGGCGGCCTCCAGCAGGGCCTCCTTGGCTGCGGGGTCGTACGGCGCCTCCCGCCCCAGGTTGTAGTCCGGCGTGGGGGGCGGCCCGCGCGCCTTGTAGCCCCCGCCGGCGCCGGCGCCGCTGCGGCCCGGCGACGTGCCCTCCTCGGGGTCGCAGCTGAAGTCCATCTTCTTGTTGATGTTCTTGGGGCCCGGCGTGGGCAGCACGCTGACCGTCACCTCCTTGTCACCACGGGGACAGTTGTTGGTCAGGTTGTTGATGGTCTCCACGCCCTCGCCGCCGGGCCCCTCCCCCTGGCTCTTGGAGCGGAAGCAGCCCACCAGCACGGCGCAGCCCGCCAGCAGCAGCAGCACCAGGGCCACGCCGGAGCCCACCGCCATCCAGGGCACCTCGCTGCCGCGCACCGCCGCGTGCTCCGGCAGCAGGAACTGGCAGTTGCGGCCGCCGTAGCCCGGGACGCAGGCACACACGTAGCGGCTGTTCCTCTCGTGGCAGGTGGCGCCGTTGTGGCAGGGGTTGTGCTCGCAGCGGCTGATGGGCCCGCTGCAGTTGCGGCCGGTGTAGCCGGGCGGGCAGCTGCAGGTGTAGCCGCTGACGGCGTCGTCCTCGCAGGTGCCCCCGTTGTGGCAGGGGTAGGCGGAGCACTCGTCCCCCGTGTGGTCACAGTTCATCCCGCTGAAGCCCTCGGGACACTGGCACAGGTAGGAGTTGACCAGGTCCACGCAGCGCGCACCTGGAGGCAGAGGGGGTGCAGAGGTCAGTCTGGGATCAGGATGGAGTTTGTTATTGTGTCATGTTGAAGGTTCCTGCCCTGGAAATATACTGCAGTACAACGCATCTCTTCTCACTGAGACTCATGCCTTCACTGCATTGCCCCCGAGGAAGAGACTAAAATGAACTCGGCGGGTGACCGGAGGTAGGGCCCGCGGTGTGGGGCGTCGGGGTTCTTACCGTTGGAGCAGGGGGCCGAGGTGCAGTGGTCAATCTTCTTCTCACAGTTGAAGCCCGCGTAGCCAGTGGGGCACTGGCAGTAGTAGCCGCCGTCAGGGTTGTCGGAGCACCGGCCGTTGTTGAAGCAGGGCGCGTCGGCACAGGTCATGGCGCTCTGCTCGCAGTTCTTCCCGTAGAACCCGGGGGGACAGGTGCACTGGAACGTGGTCTCCTGGTCCTGGGGAGGGCAGGGTGGGACTGGGTTTAAGAAACCAGCTTTACATCAAACGGACGCTTTTGGACGCTTGTTTAGAATGGTTAATGATGTGCAGGTCCTCAACTGATTCCATTTAGAACTCCTATCCCTTTTTGTTCCTCCCCATTATTGTTATCACTCTGCTATACTTTTTGCCGTGAAACCCACATTTCCTGTTTGGTGTTCTGAAACTTTTTCATTTTGGGCCCAAAAGACCAATTAGCTCTGAGCTCACCGGACCAGCACACTGTTCTGAGTTTCAGTGTCTTGTTGGAGCCGTAAAGCACCTCCAACCCAGTTGAAGTGCCGCCGGAGTATACCAGCCGAGGGACCCCGGGAGTGTGTGGCTGCCCAGGCGGGGACCTACCGTGCAGCTGCCCCCGTTGCGACAAGGGCTTCCCGCGCAGTCGTTGACCTCTATCTCGCAGCTGGCCCCGCTGAAGCCCAGCCGACAGGAGCAGGTGTAGCTGCCCTGGCCCGTGTTGCTGCACGTCGCCCCGTTCAGACACGGCTTGTGGTGGGTGCAGTAGTTCAGATCTGGGGCGGAGGAAGGCGGCGGCAGGACACATGTGGATTAGACACAGCAGCTGGGCGGAGGGATGTATAGCGACAACAGCAGCTGTATTGATGCTGTCGCTCTGTCTCCCACACTCTGCTCTTTGTCCCCTCTGTGTCTCCCTGCTGGGCGCTAATCCATCGGTTCTGTCTACGTCGGCCTATTCATCCATCTATCATTCGTCTATCTATATCCATCTGTGCATCCATCTTTTCTTCCCTATGCTGAGCATACCAACCGTTCCTCTATTCATCCGCTTTACTTCTTAATGTATCTGTACCTTACCCCCCCCCCCACACTTTTGATATAGAACACCCCCCCCCCCCCTCCCAATCTCCTTGGTAACAGAACAGCCACTCCCCTTACATTGGTTACAGAACAGCCCCCCTCCCCTCACCTTGGATACAGAGCAACCCCCCCACCCCCCATCACCTTGGTTACCGAACAGCCACCCCCCCTCACCTTGGTTACAGAATAGACCCCCCCAGCCTTCCTGACAGTTGCACTGCCAGGGCTGCTGGCAGGTCCCATGCAGGCAGCCTGGGTAGCGGATGCAGTCGTCACAGTAACGCCCTTTGAACCCCACTCTGCACCTGTTGACCAATCCGAACAAGGTTGGTTAGTTTACTCATTAAACACAGGCTACCTTTTCACGGGTGCTGTGTATTTATTCATTGATTCATTCACTTAACATGCTATGTCTTCATTCATTCATTCATTCATTCATTCATAAATACATGAATTCATACATTTGTTAATTCAGGGATTTAATTACTTTACATGCTATGCCTTTATTCAGGAATTATGTTAAGTATTTATTCACTTAATGTGCTATGCATACATGGATTCATTCATTGATTCATTCGTAGATAAAAGTGAATGACTCACTTGCACTCTCCGGGCTTCTCACAGAAGCCATGCTCCTCATCGCACCCTGGGAGGCAGATGGCTGAAGACGGGGGGGGGGAAATAGTTAGTTTCCACCACAAACATTTTCCAGTGTTTCAGATGTTTTTCGCGTCCATCAAAAAGTTGATTAAGAACCTCAACAAACGTTTACTAAAAAAAAACAACGTCAAGAGATTTTCAGTAGCCAAAACGCAATCTCGTTATAACCGTAAAAGTATTTTCTGCTCTACACGGTAGTTAGACAAAAGAGGGGTCACGGCGTGTGTGCGCTCTCTCTTTCACACACACACACACACACACACACACACACACACACACACACACACACACACACACACACACACACACACACACACACACACACACACACACACACACACACACACACACACACACACACACACACACACACACACACACACACACACACACACACACACACACACACACACACACACACACACACACACACACACACACACACACACACACACACGCCGTGGGTCAAAACTCTTTTCTTCCTCCCTTCATGTGATTGGCCAGATAAGAGTGGACAGCTGGCGGGTGTGCTGCCAGAGCGCGACAGCTGCTCCATTGTTTGGTCCCTCGCGGCAGCTGCCCACTTCAAACAATACCTCCGCAGCCTTAGCCAATCAGCTGCCAGCCCACTCCCAGAGCAACCAATCGGAGGGAGCATGTAAATTTATGGCACGCGTGAGATTATTCCGAAAACTTTCCTCGTTTGCCTCATTTGAATAAATCAAGTGGGTCTCGTGTTCGTGGGAGCGCGCTGTTTTTACGCACTTTTAAGGCATGCTTTTCACGACTTCGCCATCAACGTCTAGATCACAAAATTCAAGGGTTTTCGTCCCGGGTGGTTGCGAATTGTCTTGAAATGTTTTTAAATTGTGCTCACGTTCGGTGCAGTATTGGCCCTTCCATCCGGCGTCGCAAACGATCTCGCCTCTCTCGCCGCACGTGAAGTGTCCGAAAGCGTCGTCCCGCGCCCTGCAGAACGCCGAGCAGCCGTCTCCGTAATAGTGCTCCTCGCACACGAACCGGTACGAGTACTTGAGCTCCGTCCTCCCGCCGGTGTGCAGGTCCTGCGACCACTCCTCGCCCACTGTCAGGTGACGCTGCGTCGTCATGGTGCTGATGACGCTATCTGGATTGTCTGAATGCAGAAAAAAATCAAGCGAAGAATAAATACAGAGGCTGTTTAGCTTGGTGTGGATTAAAATGAAAGTGGGAGTCTTTTGTGGTGACCGAGAGGCGGGGGAGGGGGGGGGGGGGGTTGGGGGGTGCCCCTACCTGTAGAGATCTCCTCTGTAGAGTCGGTGTGTAGGGCCTCGATGATGAGCGAGAAGGTCCCCTGGGAACACAAAGGCTTGGTGAGACAGGTGGCGGGCGGAGCGGACCCGATAACATCAAGCATAGCACCCCCCCCCCCCCCCCCCCCCCCCCCGGCCCCGATTGTTCACCCCTTGGGGAGGGGGGGTACAGATGCTCAACCCGATCCCACTAACACACACACACACACACACACACACACACACACACACACACACACACACACACACACACACACACACACACACACACACACACGCTACCCTTCTAGGCCCCATCATAACGAGCGTTTACGCGCGGTTTTAACTCGCGCATTCTCCCGTGAATAATACATCCATGTGACGTGTGGCTTCGACAGCGGCACGCGGAGCTTCACTTACCGGCCAGGTGAAGCCGAAGCTGATCCTGATGGGGTTGGAGAAGCCGCTCTCCGGGATGACGTCGGGGACCTGGAAAGAGTTGGAGCCGAGCACGGGGGTCACGGCGCCGCCGTACGTGCAGGGCGGCTCCGGGGACGCGTTGGGCTGGTAGTGCTTCAGGCAGATCCGGAAGAAGGTCTTACATTCACACTGCTGCTGCTGGTAGTTCGAGGCCTGGCCGCCAGCACAGCAGTTTTTGTTCCCCTGGATGCCCTTCTTGTTGAGGAACTCCTGCAGTTTGAGCTCGAACACTCCCGAACAGAAGCCCTGACGATACACCGGATGAGATGCATTTAGTCTTTTTTAGTTTAAGTTAAGTCAAGCTTGGACTACAGGTAGAGACGGAATAGATGGAGTGGATGGGTGAGGGAAGTGCTGGGGTTTTGATAAATAAAAGATAAATAAAGAAGAAAAATGAATGATGATAAAAGTTGAATAATATGAATCGTGGGTCTTACCTGGCACAGCAAGGTGGACAAAACGGCGGCGAACAAAAGCACCACGCGCTCCATATTAAATAAATAAATAAATAAATATTAAATAAATAAATAACGGGGCTTGGGGTTTGGGTCCCAGCAGGTCTCGTCTTAGTTCTCTCCACAGCGGTGAGAAGGACGCATCGAGTTAGGCTCCTTGCCTCGCATTAGTCAGCCACTCGGGTCCCCCCCCCCTTCAACTCCTCAAAAACATAAATCCCAAACTTGAGCAAAAAGTATCTGAGCAGCAGCGGAGCGGTGTGTGTGATGGGGGGGAAAAAACTCTTCAGATTCCGGAATACCGCTATAATCCAGTGTTCAGACTCGAGCTGCAGCGGGAAACAGCTCAGTTCGGGACCTTTCTCCGTTTGAAAGGAGTGAGCGAGTGGAGGAGGTATCTGTGTGTTGCGGTCTATCCCCGGGACGGATTTGTCACTGATCCAACATTCTTGGTCGCCTCCTTGTTCCTCCTAGTCTCTATCCCCTCGACATGGACGTCGCGTCTTTCTTTAGCGGAGCAGGACGCCCGCCACCAGTTTTATATGTCCTGGCGCATGCTATGGTAATACCATGCAAATGAGCTGCAGCACCCCCCCCCCACCCCTCCCCCCACCAAATCTGGCCCAGTCCCCCACAATGGGACCTCACCCCACTAGCTGGGACCCGACCACAATAGACTCGCACAGAGCCCTCCTCCGCGCCGCCCACGCTGGACCTGTGAGGTGTACAAGTATTCCAGCCCAGGCCTGATGTGGCTGTTGTACACTTTGGTCCTGATCTCGAGGTTTATGAAGTCCTCTCTCCATGCGGGCGGTGGTGATGTCTTCTCTGCCAAAGTTTTTGTTTTCAGCTTGGGTTTCCTTTAGTGTTTTCTTCAATGAAATTAAAATGGATTAGTTAAAACCTTGTGAACTAATTCACATTTTACCTTCATCCTAGGATGAAGTTAAAATGCCCCAAACGAAAGAGTACTGTGTGTGTGTGTGTGTGTGTGTGTGTGTGTGTGTGTGTGTGTGTGTGTGTGTGTGTGTGTGTGTGTGTGTGTGTGTGTGTGTGTGTGTGTGTGTGTGTGTGTGTGTGTGTGTGTGTGTGTGTGTGTGTGTGTGTGTTGTTTGTGTGTGTGTTTTTCTGTGTGCCAAACTCTGACTCAGTAATACGACTTGGTGTTCTGGATGTGGGAAACATTCTGCTCTGAAAAGATTTAGGAACTGAAAGCATTCCTTGGCACAGTCGGTAAACGATGAGGAGAAATGGTTTGTAGGACCCGCTTCCCTCTTCTCATTGTTGAAGCAAAAAAACACGCGTGTCACAGTGTGTGTGTGTGTGTGTGTGTGTGTGTGTGTGTGTGTGTGTGTGTGTGTGTGTGGTGTGTGTGTGTGTGTGTGTGTTTGTGTGTGTGTGTGTGTGTGTGTGTGTGTGTGTGTGTGTGTGTGTGTGTGTGTGTGTGTGTGTGTGTGTGTGTACGTGCGTGTGCGCGCCCTGCTGCCTTTCTCTAAGGAAGCTTGTGTTTGTGGGGAGTGTGTGTGTGTGTGTGTGTTGGGGGGGGAGGGGAGGGGCGTGCGTGCTGGTGGGTGCACGTCCTCCAGCGGAGGCGCGTGTCCGCCTTGAGGACACTTTGTTATTGTGTGTGTGTCTGAAGAAATAAGTTTGCTCTCTCCGCGTGCGCTCAGCTGTATGCTAATTCGAAGTGTGTGTGTGGAGGATGGGGGAGTGCGGGGGCTGGGGTGGGCAGCACCTGCTCTCCCCCACAATAACAGTGCGCGAGCTTTCATGTGGGCGCGAGTACGACGTACACCCCCCACCCCACGAAAAACTTGCCTCGAGGAACAAAACAAAATCCGGCGTGCTGACGGAAAATGTTTCACCTCGTCTCATAATGGATATTATATTAGACAGCTGTCCGATATCCAGCGCCTCTAACTATCTACCGCTTTACCTCGGTCCTTATTGCAGGAAAAACCCGAGAGCCGTGAGATATGAGATGAACGGTAACAGCCAATATTCAACGTTCTGTACATCGGTATCATTTGGACATGATCGTGTTGTTGATCCACGACACGAGTATTTCACTCTCTTCCACTGTCGGAAGAGATGGGGGGGGGGGGGGATCTTAATTAGGCGCTTCATTAGAAGTGGGGTTTTCTTGGGGATATTGCCGCCCTGGCCCCCAAGTTCTCCACACACACACACGCACGCACGCACGCACACACACACGCACGCACACACACACACACGCACACACAAAACACAAACGACGCGCATTGCGTCACTGTGTGTTAAGATATGCGTGACTTGGTGGTTCCCTTTGATATCGGGCGGTGTTTTCAGCGTGCGTGTTGACCATACAGATATGGCATGTTGGCAAATATATTAGGCCTACCCCGTGCGCTTCTTTTAGAGCAACCTGTGTAGGTTTTAATTCCTAGCAGAGATGGGCATGTTTGTCTGAAAATATGTCCCTGTTTTCCTAGGGTAAAAAGGTGTTCCCTTTAAAATGGATTTCCAAACAGACTGTCAGCTATATTCGCTTACTGCGTCGGATCGTATTCAGACCACAATCAGACCATGATAAGATCGTTTTCAGACCGTATTTAGATCATTTTCTGACCATATTTTTACATATTTTGACCATTCAGATAACGAGGGTCGGCGATATCGCTGAACGCCGACATCGCTCAATCAATGCAACATGACACACATACACCCACCCCTCCCGCCCTCACACCACACATACCGCCCAGTATATACAGACATCGGTCAATTCCCCTCAATTCACCATCTTAATCTTCTCCTCCCTCCTCCCTGGTGGTGGAGGGCTGACTGTTTAACAAAGTACTGTAGTAGGGAGTGGAGGTGGGAGCAGGGAGGGAGGGGGTGCTG